>NW_010185424.1:993-17331 GCF_000695765.1 Mesitornis unicolor | reverse complement strand
GGGAGCTGAGCCGGGGCCTCGTGGAGCAGCTGGTGCGGCTGCTGCGGCGCGAGGAAGAGGAGCTGCTGGGGCTGGTGGCAAAGCAGCAGGAGCAGGGCCAGCAGGAGCTGGCACAGGAGCTGGGGCACACCGAGAGGGTGCTGCGGCGAATGGAGGCAGGCGAGCGGCTGGTGGAGAAGATGAGGCTGTACGCCACGGAGCAGGAGGTGATGGACATGCAGCCCTTCATCAAGGGCTCGCTGCAGGAGCTGCGGTGCTTGCGGCCAGCGGCGTCTGGGAAGCGAGCGCAGCCTGGGGACTTGGCCGAGTGCCGGGCCAGGCTGCAGGCGCTGGTGGAGCGTGTCACCGGGCACTCAGGTGAGGAGGCACTTGACCAGGTGGGCTGCGGAGGGGGGGATCTGAAAGCAGAGTTGAAGTTTATAATCCCTGGTTAGACCATATTCTCCATGGGTTTCAAGTCTCCTTTCACATGGTGAGTGGATGGATCTTTGCCTCCTGATGCTCCTGTGGTGGGCACATTCCAGCCTCCTCCGAGGATAGGATGCAGTTGTTGCGTTCATCGCTTCCAAAGCAATGGTTGCCTCTTGCCCTTATGGCAGTCCCCCAAATGCAGTTGTAATGGGAAGGCACCTGGTGAATCGCTCAGGATGGAGCCATGCCATGGGTTAAAGGACAACGGAGGTGAGTGACACCTGGAGATGGCGTGCGTGGAGCAGAGGCTGGTGTTGGCGAGGAGGAAGGGTTGGGTCAATTCTGCATCCTCTCTGAGAAGTATCTGTGCTGGTGACATGTGCAGGTCCCTCAGGGGACGATCCTCCTGGCCTTAGTGTCCTGCCACCCACTGACCACTTCTGCTCCTCAGATCTCCAGCCAGTTTGCCCTTGCTCAGCCTTTGCCCATAAGCATCTGGGGCAGTTCCACTTCTGGGTTGTTGATTACCACCTTGGGATGGCATATCCAACCAGGAACACACTGCCTGACAGCGATGGCAAGAGGTCCATGACCACTGCTGTGTTTGCCCAGGTCTTCCCCAGCTCTTTGGCAGCAGATGGTGGTGGTTTAGGAATGGTGAAGGCCTTAGCATCTGTGGGTGTGTGCAGTAATGGTGTGCTGGAGGGTCCAGATTTAGTCAGAATGTGGTAGCATCCTTCCAGAAAATGAGGTGGTGGGCGGGGAAGCAGTGGGAGGAAGAGATTTTGCAGGGTCTTCTGCTCCATCCCCCTGCTACTGTCTTCAGACCCAGGCTATGACCACTCTCCTCCTTGGCCCTCTGTGGGTGTCCACCACTAATGTCCCCAGGGCAAGCTCATGGGCTGTGGACAGTCCATAGAAGAGACATGGGGTGATGTCCCAGATGGAGCTTGGGGTTTCCTGGGGTCAAGCTGCCTCCCACTCCATTCTTTGTGTCTCCATCGCATGGTAGACATCGTCCCTCTGCCTCCTCTCTCCACCCCACCTGAGACAGGCTGGGAGGACCCTCTAAGCCCTGATTCTCCTCTCCTACTCCCTTCAGCCCTGGTCCCCATGACAGATACCTCCGTTCCCCAGCATGACTCCCCATCCAAAGATGAGACCGCCCTGATCCTCGACCTCGAGCCTCTCAGGGAGTATTGTGAACCGCATGGAGGTCTCCTCATGGAGCTACCTGCCCACCACGAGCCCTGCACCCCCGTGTTGGACCTCTCTGACAGCAGAGGCCATGTGTGTCCAGACCAGGAAGGGGATATGTCCCCCACCCAACCCAAACCTCCAGCCCTTCCGATGCAGAGGGATGAAGAAGCAGAGGAAGACTTGGGATCAGCCCATGGGGACGCCGTGCCTCTTCCCAGGAGCATCCAGGACTCTTTGGCCTCCCTGCAGGAAGATTTCAGTGGCTGGGCCAGGTCCAATATGCAGCAGGCAGATGAGCTTCTGAAGATCGGCGATGGCCTCCTGCAAGCTCAGCGCAGGGCAAACAGGCACCTGGTATCCATGACCAAGGAGATCCGTGCCATGTCCCGCTCCCTGGCCACTGTCACCTCTGCCGTGGGACCCTTGCTGCAGCCCATGGCCGACCCTTGGGACCCCCCCACCGCAGACATGGACTGGCCATCACAGCCCTCCAACCTGCTGGAGTTATTCCCTTCCAGCACTCCACAGAAGCAGGAACTGCTGGTCCCTGCAGCTACCACAGTCCCATCCCCCAGCAGCCTTCCTCCTGCCACCTCCCCTGCCTCCCCAGCATGCTTGGAGCCTCACAGTCCAGCCTCCAAGGGGGAGCACTCCGAATCACTGCACCCCACCAGGGGCAAACGTGGTGGGAAGCCCAGCACCAGGCTTCAGAAGCGAAGGAAGAAGTGAGGGTCTGCAAACCGGAATGGTTGCCATGGACTGTGGCTGCTTGGAAAACCCTTTCAAAGTCCCTGTGGAGACCAAGCTCTCCATCTCACCTTGCTATGCCAATAAATCCTCCTGGGATGAACAGTGCATTGGTCTTTTGCTGGGTTAGGGAAGGTAACATCTCCCCCATCAACAAGTCATCACTGCTGCTTGGCAATAACATGCTCAGAAACAGCGTGATCCTACTAATTATCTTTTCTTTTTACCTTCTCACCATGTACAACCTCACAGTGTATGGGTCTGGGATGGGTGGGAGGGCAGCAAACCCATATGGGAGAGCTGGAGGAAAGGCTTCGGTGCAGGGATGGGTGAATGAGCTGGCAGGTGGCCACACAGAGTGGGCACCTCTCCAGCCCAGCTCACTGCTCGATTTTGGTCTCCATAGCATCTCCAAGAGGTGACCCTTCAAGGAGGTGGCCCCAGAGCCACCTGCACCTCCTGCAGTGTCTTTTCTCACTGCTCTCAGATGTTGCCAGCATTGCTCGCCTTCCTCTCCACTAGCTGTGTTTTTCTTCTTTCAGAAGCTGCTCCAGCTCCAGCCATGGAAAACTCCCACCAGGTGAGACTTGGCTTTGCTTTGCCCTGGGATTTTTGCCTTGTGAGGTTACCTGGCAGGACTTTGGGGCTACCCCCAGTCCTTGCAAGGTTGCTTGAGCTCTGGCATTTGGTCGCTGCTTTCCAAATTCTCATTTGAAAGAGGAGATGGGTCGAGCTGGCTGTGCATAGGGCTGCAGAGTCAAGGCAAACATTGTCCCTTGGAAGGACCTTTCTGGTTGAAGTGCAAACATCTCGGCGTGAGACCTGCTGCTGCATGCATGGTAAAGAGCTCGTGTGGGCATGGTGGCTTGCAAGGCTTAGCCCTGCCTGCAAGCCCTGAAGAACTGGGGAGCCTCAGGGCTGAGGCAAGAAGATAAAGATGATTTATTCCCCCAGCTCGGGAAGGTGAGGTTCCCATCTTCTTCTTTGCAGCTGTTAAGCAAAGCAGAAAGTTTTCCTCACCCTTGTGAGGCAGAGAGAGGACCGTGACCTTGTTCAGCTGTGCTCTGGTGGCAAATGACAGCTCCATCCCTGAGCGCGCAGGGCTGCTCTCACCGGGCTCCTCTTTGCACACTTAGGCCTCCACCTCCACCCCTGCAAAGAGGAAGAAATACCAAGACGTGAGTGCCTCAACGTCGCCCATGAAGGCGATGAAGGTTGAGGACAATGAAAACTGGTGGAGCCAGATGGATCCACAGCAGCGAAGCTGCTTGGACCAGCCTGGGACCAGCTGTATGGTGTCCCCCACCACTCTTGTCAAGAAAGAAAGCCTGCTGGAAGATGTGCCAGATGGCAGTGGTGAGCTGCACGACTCAGGTAAGCAGTGTCCAGAGCGGTGAAGGCACAGGTACACATTTTGAGGTGGAGGCATTGAGGCAGGGCAGTTGGCAGCTTCTCCATAGACCTCCCAGAAGGATAGTTCTATCCCCATACATTGCCTTGCTCTCCACCCACCTTGATGGCTGTCCAGGGCCACCTCAGCATGGTTGGTGATGCTGATCAGGGGACCATCAGCCCTGGCACTTGCTACATGGGTGGACAGCTCCACATCCAAAAAGTGACGGGTGTTTCCTATCTTGGCAGAGAGCGATATTCTCGGCTTGGACAGCTTTGAGGAAGACAGCACCAATGAGGAGTTGATGGTGAGTGCAGCTAAAGGGCTTTTAGTGCTTGGCCCTGCATTGCTCAGTGTTTAAGCCGTAAAGACTGGATCACTCGGTGCTTCCAGACCTTCATCAGGACCATCCCATATCCCCTTTAGAGCCTGGCAAGGAACCTGTGAAGTGCCAAAATAAATTCTCTCTAGCTCTCCTGCACTTCTAGGGGAACTGGGCTGCTCACCAGCTTGGAGACCTTGGTAGATAACATCTTGGTGACAGCAAGGTGGTGAGCAGCCAAAACAAAGGCCAGCAAGAAGAGACAGTCCAAAACCTCACCTCGTCTCTGAGGCTATGGATGGATGGGGTTTTGTTGCTACTTTGCGGTGCCGAGCAGTTCCCATGACAGTCTGCGCAACCAAAAGCTGGTGGCTAGCTCTTCAGAAGAGGTTTTAGGAATGGGCAGCTTCTCTTCCCTGCCTGCTGTTGGCTAGGTTAGGCCATTGGCTCGTGACCAGAGAGGAGATGTTGGGTAGCCCCATCTCTTCAGCAGAAAGCCAGTCAGGAGGGATCCAAGCGAGCCATCCTGTGTGGATGTGCATGGAGTATCTATGTCACTTTGGTGGTGCTGAAGTCTTCATGACCGACCAGAGGGGATTATTACACCCTAAGTCCTCTAGCAGGCAGTTTGAGGAGATCCCTGAGCTTTGGTAACCTCCAGGACACGAGCGCCCAAAGCTGCTGCCCTGGTTCTTCCTGTGAAGATTATTAAAAGCAAATTGTGTGGTCTTCCAGGACTCCAGTCTGCTAGATGACCTCAGCAACATCCTCGATGAGAGCCCCAGTGAAGACTACCTGGGCCTTCCCATCAAGATTCAGAACACACTGGACATGAGACAAGGATCCGTGGTCTTCTTTGACATGAAGATTTTGAGTAAGATCCTAAGTGGGAAGGTCCTGTGTTGCAGCCAGCTCAGATCCTCACATCTGACAGTGTCTCTTTTTTTGGGGGGGGAGAGGGGGAAGTTCAGACATGCCCACCATGGCCTTGGCCATGTGAGGGAGAGGACAATATCCTGAGCTCCCAAGAGCCTTTGCCTTTGAGTTTCAAGACATCTGGTGGAACGTGGAGCCCATAGGGCCATGGGGAGATTTCTCTGAGATTGCTTAGCCAGTTAACCAGCCCTTGTGCTGTTGTGTCAACATGGGCTCCCCTACTTCTCCTTCCCATGGGTCAGTCTCTCTTGGGTGAGGTTGATTTTACTTTTGAAGCCACTCTTCTTCGCCCGTCCTCAAAAAACTGTAGAAGCCCTCATGTTCCCAGTTGGGAAAATGATGCCACTTCAGGAGGTGTTAGTGTTAATGGGAAGGACACTCCTGAAGGATGTTGGAGATGCTGGGAGCTGAGAGTGGGACTGAATGGTGGAGATAGGTGAAATGATGAATCAGTGCCCCAGCTGCTATCGATGGTGAAGGCTGTTAGAGGCTGAACAACTCGGTGTTTTATTGTCCTACTGAATAAGAGACTAATTCTTTCTTCTCCAATCTTCTTTCCCTTCCCTCTCCTCTTGTCTAGAAAATGAAAGCATTCAGATGACAGTGGTAGATGGAGATAAAATATTCCCAGTCATGATTCAGCCAGTGAGATATTTGTCCAGCTTGATGGACAAAAATAGCATCTGCGAGATCGGTCTGAGGAATCTGCTGTGCCACCTCAGCACTCTCCACAAGCCCATCCTGGGTGGCTTTGGTCTCTGGTCACTCCCCTTTGCCAACCTCTTGAAAGCGTTGACAGTCATGAACAAGAAAGACGAGTTCAGCTCTCTTGTGTATGGTTTCCTGGACATTTTGCCCGTGATTAAGGAGGAGATCCCTGAGAGGGATAACTACAACCTGAAGAACTTGGCCAGCACTTACCTCTGGTGGCACTTCAGTGACTGCAGCACCATGGAGAATGCCAACATCATGAAGTACCTGTGTGAGGTCCTGGATGTCAACCTGATGAAGAAACCCAGGCTGATCCTCAATCAAGCTAGCCTGGAGTCCTTCATCTCCCTCCAGCCCTTGCTTGCTGAGAAGCTCCTCACCAAGCCGGCAGCCCAAACGTTGGCCACCCACAACATTGGCCTTGCTGAGCTCCAGTCCTGCTTCCAGCACAACCCTGAGACAGGGCTCCAGAAATTGTGCCATTTCATCAACGCTCACCAGCACAAATCTGTCAAGAAAGTCCGAAACCTGAGCAAGGTCAAGGTCTACTTCCAGTGCCAGGAACAGTCAGTTGAAAGCCAGAAGACCTCAGCAGGCAGTGATTTCCCAAAAGCCATAAAGAGCGAGGAAAAGTGATGAAAGATGTTGGTGCCTCGCCAGGACTCATTCCCCTCTCACCCATGAGGAATGAGTCCTGGAGCTGAATCCTGGCTCACATCAGTAGTTTTGTCTCAATATTTCCTGCCTGCTCCCGCCTGGGGTGATGAATCTGGGTCTCTGGGGTGTGACAGCCTCTTGCTGTGCTTTCTTATCTAAACTTGTGCTAAGGCGAAGAGGAGAGGACACCAGCTCGGCTGGGAGATGTTCTCTGTCAGATCTCTCTGATCTGACACCCTGCAGCCAACACCGTGCCTTTGTTTTACCCCTGGATGAATCAAGCCAACTCTTGGGAGAAATCTCACTATTTCTGGTCTGGATTTTTTGGGGGGTCAAGGGGATCTGAAGCCAGGTGGGGAAACTGGTTTGGAAGGACCAAGTATGGTGGCCATTGCTGGGAAGGACGGCAGGCAGAGCAGCTCTGTTCCTGTGACCTGCTGTGTGGGGCACAGCTGTGAGATTCTGCTGAAAATCCTCCTTCAGGCAGCAGAATCCGACCCCTCTAGCCTGGGACATGAACATCCTAAGTGGACACACGTGGGTATGGTTTTCCTACCTCACGTCCTGCTTTCCAAGCCCCAAGACAGCCAGGGAATTGCTCGATCGGGGGATGCACTTCATCGCTCTTTGGTCCTGCTTACAGCTGCAGAAGAAATAAATAATTTTCCTAATGTGTTGTGCATTGCAAATGATTTTCTTTTGCTCCCTGTTCCCACAACACCCACTTGCTCAAAAAGGCAGAGGCCCTGGGTGGGCTTTGTGGTGATGGGTGCTTTGCAGTGTGTTGACACCCTGAGCCCACAAGGCAGCTGAGATGAGCATGGGATGACCCGTGTATGTGAGCTATGCAGCTATTCCCAGGGTAGGTGTTGGCTTTAAAACAAGCCAGGGTGCACCAAGAGGTGCTGTTTGCTTAGGGAGGTGCCAAGAAAACCCATCAGCCTGCTCCCCATGTCATTTCCCTTCAGATGGTGCATAGCTGTACTGGCAGCTACCCAGTTTGGATTGTGCCCAGACAGCCTGGTTCAGCCACATTTACCACCCAAAACTTGTGGGCATCTTACCTGGTCCATGAGCAAAGCAATGAGCACACCAACGTTCACCAAGAGGCAGTGGCAAAGCAGACATCTGCCCTGTGCTGTCCCTAAAACTCCACCCGAGGACTCCTGTCCAGTGCCGTGCACCTCCCCAGTGTCACTTCAACACACAAACTGCTTTTCTTCCTGATTTGTAGCCTCTAACCAGGCAGGAAGAAGCTTGCAGGGTGGTTCAGCTGGGTCAAGATTATGGGAACCGTTTTGCCCCAGGTCTAGTAATTCTTATTAGAAATTATTCTTTCCAATGCCTAATAATTCTAATACTGTTCCTGGTAAGGATTAGTCTATTCATTATTTTACTATTGCTTATTTCAACACCAGTCCTGCCCAGGAAGGTGGTGGCTGCAGGAGACAAGTCTGTTCAGGTAATAGCTAAACAGCCATGTCTGCACAAGCATTTTCCTCCCATTTGCTAAAATCCCAGGAAATGCAAGGAAACAGCGGTGGCAGTGCCAGTGCAGATGTCACCATGTGGAATCTGGTCCTGCAGGAGCAGGGATACAGTTCAGGTCAACTGATGTGAACTCCTTCATGATCCCCTTTTGTCCTTTTATTCTTCCACCTAACTCAAGCTTAAATTTCCTCTTTTTTATTTAAAAAATAACTTTTGTTTGATAGAGAAGAGGCAACCATGAGTCCTTCATGTCTTGGAAATCCACAGTTGCCCTTTACATGAGTGGCTTCATGAGGATTGCCATCATCTCAAAGGAGCTGGGGACTGGGACAAGTTTGGGCACCTAAAGAGTGGGTTTGCCTTGGGAAAGTGTCACCCCCCTGTCCTAGTAACCCCACTGCAGAAAGGCCCCATGATCTGGAGGTGGCACATGTCAGTGTGGATCTTGCAGAGCTGTTTGTTACCAAAAAGCAGGGGAAAAAGCTTCCACTGGCTGCACAGCTAACTCAGAATCTCTCTTGTGGGCAAGGGACCTCTCATGAGCTCATCAAGGCCCACCATGATGAGTTCCTCCAGGAACTGGGTGCTCTCAGCTGTTGCCAATTGGCTTCATGGGAGGTAGGGGGGAGCATCAGCTGGGCTGGGAGTGGCTGTGAGAGACGTGGGCTATAAAAGGCCCCTGGGCAACCATTACTACTTGTGCTGGACCCTGGTAGGTGAGATGAGGCCTGGAAGCAGCCTGTGGTTTGCTTTTTTCCTGCTGGGTTTTTGGGGAGGTGATGGCTTACAGTCCCTGGGGCTTCCTTAGAGAGGATCCCTCCTTGAGGCAGCCCCAGGTCTTCTCCCAGCCCTCCCCTTGGGCATGGGTGGATGTCTCCCAGCTCCAGGCTGCTGCCCCACTGCATTCTGTGGCTGTGCGGTGCCAGGAGGAGCAGGTGGTGGTCACAGTCCACAGGGACCTCTTTGGCACGGGATGCTTGGTCAGGGCTGCGGAGCTGACCCTGGGCTCAGCTGCCTGCTTGCCCGCGGCCTGGAAACCTGCTGAGACCACGGTGACCTTCATGGTTGGGCTGCACGAGTGTGGCAGCACCCTCAGGGTAAGGCTGTGGGGGTTGGAGCCCTAGTGTGGGAGGTCTGCACCTCAGTGCCTTAGGATGCTGAGACTGGGGGGTTGTGGTGTAACTGGAAATGCTCTACAGCCTTTCCTAGAGAGTGAGCATTTCAAGGTCAGCAGAAGCAGGGAAAGATATGCAAGAGGCAGAGAAATTAGGATATTTTTCTTGATGAATACAGAGATGGTTAAAGGTTCCAGGATTATTTATGCTGTTGCTGCCACCTCCAGGGTGGAGCCCAGATGACATGCTGCCAGCAAGTGGGTGCTTACCTCGGGAGGCATCTGGGTGCTGCTTGAGTATAACATGAAGTTCCTTCACAGAACACTTGAATTTGAGGTGGTCTCTCTCCACTGAAAGAGGCTTGGGGCTATGAGAGTGAGTAGGTGCCCCTGCCCTGCCCCCCCCCCCATTACCCCAGCCTGCAGAGGTCTTCATTAAATGCCCCCGAGCAGAAGTCACCCTCTGATATCCTGGAGGACAGACCTTCCTGTCCTGTTCTGGGGCATGAAAACTAGAAGAAAAAAACAAAAATTAAAAATCAGCTTAATCCCCTCTGCTGCTGCCCAGAGGTTGTCCTGACACAGCCTGGAGATGCTTCCCAGCCCAGAGCATCCCTGCAGACCAATGCTGCTGGCTGATGACCAGAAGAAACTTCTTGGCACTGATTCTCCAGGCTTAAATGTGCTGCTCTGTGTGTGTGTCCAAGGAAGGGGGCTCTCAATGACTGGATAATGAATCTTATTTCTTCCCCAGGTGACCCCTGATGCTCTTGTCTACAGCACGAGCTTGAATTACAATCCAGCTCTTACTGGCAACCCAGTTGTTGTCCGCACCAGCCCTGCTGTGGTTGCCATTGAGTGCCATTACCCAAGGTGAGCCAATGCAGATGAGCACCAAGGAAGCCCTTCTGCTGCCACAGAGCCTTTAACCATGGGCATTTCTTCCCTAGGAGGGACAATGTGAGCAGCAACGGAGTCAAGCCCACATGGGCGCCTTCCCACTCCACGCTGTCCTCTGAGGAGAAGCTGCCCTTCTCCCTGCGCCTCATGAATGGTAGGTTTTGGCTGAGGGTCTCCTTTAATGCCTCTGAGGTGGCCATGGTTCCTTGGCTGGTGCTGGTATCACCCCAGTGCTCATGAAGCAGCTGGGGTTTCGTGCAGTTTTGGTGCGTACCCAAGGCCTTGTGCTCATTGAGGTTTCCTTGGGTGGAAGCGGTGGAGCACAAGCTGGCTTCCCATTCATGGGTGCCTGGTGACCTCTTTTCCTCTAGATGACTGGAGCACTGAGAGAGCCTCCACCATATTTCAGCTGGAAGAGGTCCTCCACTTCCAAGCCGGTGTCAACACAAAGAACCACGCACCTCTGAGGCTCCCTGTGGGCAACTGTGTGGCCACCCTGACCCCAGACAGGACCTCTTCTCCTCAGTATGCTTTCATTGACTTCAGTGGGTAAGAGCTGGCTGTGTCCTTATTTAGAGACGCCTTCCTACAGGTCATGGGTATCTGACAGTGGGATCCTGCGGGCTCTCCCTTTTGTGTCTAGGTGCATGGTGGATGGGCAATTGGATGATGCTATCTCGACCTTTATATCCCTGAGACCCAGGCAAGATGTGCTTCAGTTTGCAGTAGACGCATTCAAGTTTGCAGGGTACTCTAGCAATCTGGTGAGTCCTTCCTAAAGCACGTGAACCCCCTTGTTGAGATTTGGTTACAGCCTCACTCCATTAAGAAATTAATGTGGTTTTGTCTAAAAATCACATTCCCAAGGCAATGAATGAATGTATTACTGTTTCTGGATTGTGGCCCTCTGAGCCAAGTAGACCAATTCTGATACTGGTCAAGACAGGCCCTTCTGATGACCTTCAATAGCTGAACCCTTAAGTGGCTTGAAGGAAGCAGAGTTGGTGGTCCCACTGGAGACCAACTTCATGGTGTGTGGAGAAAGTCATAAAGGAAGATGACAGCCTAACCCCTCTGCTCTGCCTGGCCTCCCCAGATCTACATCACCTGCCACCTGAAGATCTCCCTGGCTGACCAAGCTCCAGACCCTCTGAACAAGGCCTGCTCCTTCAACAAAGCCAACAACCTGTGAGTAGTTGGAACAGCAGCTTGCCTGAGGGTGAGGAGCTTGGGCTTCTCATCCAGTGCATCACCTGGGTGGGAGGGTTTTGGTCTGCCCTATGAGACCCTAAAGTATGAGAGGGATTCCTACCATAGGGTGGGCTGGTCACCAGGCTCTCTTCTAGCTGGGTTCCTGTGGAAGGCACCCAGGATGTCTGCTCCTGCTGTGACATGAGGAGCTGTGACTTGGCCAGGCACTCCAGGAGACCCCATGCTCCCACTCGATGGCAAGGAGGATGTGCCCGGAGAGAGCTGCCCTCCCAGCTTGGTAGGTCCCAGTGTCCCTCTTTATCACCATCATGGTAATTTGTTGGGTGGCTGAAGCTGTCTCACTACCAGCTGGCCCCTAATCCAAGGCTAAGTGTTCACACAAGCTTGTGGGTGCTCAAAGGTCCTCCCTTTCAGATCCCTTGGTGGAAGAAGCAGATGTTGTGGTTGGCCCTCTCCTCATCCACAGCTGGCAGGATCGCTCAGTTAGGAAGATGCTGTCACAAGGTGGGCAAAACCCAGGGATACTGGGGTAGTTGTGGCAGGTCCTGGCTCTGGCCATAACCACTTCCTTGCTTCTCCTTCCTAGGTCATGTGTGGATGATATTGGGGCTGGTTGAAGTTGCTGGTTTGGTTGTCCTGATCCTTGCTGTCCTAGGAGCTCTGTCTGTCTGCCAGACACCCAGCAACCCTGCTTAAGTCACTGGTTTCAGCTTTTATAGTCTGTCTAATAAGAAAATAAATTGGAGGACTGAAAGAGTCTTGGTGGGGTGAGCGGAGAAGTCTTTCTGCAGCCTGAGCTAATAAAATCTTCACGCTATCTTTAACTGTGCCTCCCTAAACCCCATCTTGGTGTCTCACTTTCCTGAAGCCCTCTCCTCAGAAGAGCTTTGTACAGCCTTACACCCCCATGAACTTTCCCTAGAGCATCTCGTTGGCAAAATAGTACCTTCCAGATACTCTGTTTTCTTGTCTCTAGATGGATGGAGTTGTATTTTGCCTCAAATATTTTACCTTTCTGTGGAACTGCTTGCGTTGGCTCCATACTGGTACCTCTTTACTCAACCAGCCAAGGGGAGCTAAGGGTTTAGTAAAACCTGGACCACTTTCCTCCTACATGGAGCTGCTTCTGGGAGAGAAAGCAAGCATTGCTGGATAAGGAAGGGAGCATAACCTGAGGGGTGGGTGGATTGGGCTCTTCCTGGGGCAGACTGAGGCAGGAATTCCAGTCCCTTCCCCAAGGACTGTTTACACATAGTTGTATGTAAGAAGCCTTGGCTGAAATGTATAAACAGTCCTTGGGGTAGAGACTGGAATTTCTGCTCCTGCTTCCCCCTGCCCCTTCCCCACCTCCAGAAAGGGACTTTCTGTCGGGCCTGAGTCACTTCTGCTTTTTCCTCCCATTCCTGTAAAATTTGGGCTCCTCTGCACAAGTAGAGCAGCCATAATGGTGAGATGTTACTGCCCAAAACCTGTCACTCCCCACTACCTGGCTAAGGCTCCCACTTTAGGAGCAGTGAAGACCTTTTGACAGAGGAAGGTTGTGTATTGCACAACCTGGCATAGCTTTAGGTGTGATCCAGCACCTTGGTTGCCTTTTTATAAATGTCAGCTTGCAGTAGAACCTCTTTGGCACAAGGTATGGAGCTGAAGTTGAGACTTTAGGTCACCTAAATCCCAGTCCCATCCCTTCCCTTGACTGCTCCTGGATCTACAAGCACATTAGCCCTTCCTCGAAATGACAAGATTAGTTCTGGTTGGGGTTGTTGATATGGTTTCTTTACTTGTCCAGATGATCTGACCTTTGCTGGAGGGGATGGGTCCTTGTCTTGCAGCAAGGTGAGAGGTACTCCTAGGGGGATTTGCTGGCAGAAGTCTTCACCGTTCCCTTTAGAGCTGTGAGCTGTCAGCTCTTGGGACAGAAGGTCCCCCTTCAGCAGCTCCTGCCCATTCCCAAGCACTACCCCAGCTCCAGCAATGCTCAACAGCAGCGCTGACCTCACTATGTCGTGAGAGTTTTTTAACTTAAAACTTTGTTATAAGGAAAAAATGAGAGATGTTTTTAAGTCCCTTTTATGCAACAGGAGTAAAAACACTGTGTTTGTGCTTATCCAGTGCCCTGGGGCTTTCTGGTCTCTGCTTCCTTTGAAAAAAGTGAGTTCATGCTCTTTCCCAACTGCACTGGTCCACAGCAAATGTCATGTTGTGCCTGGAATAAAGACAGGACCTGGCAAGGGCTGAAAATCCCCTTTTTCACAGAGGAAATACTCCCTGCACCCTGAGCCTGGATGCATTCCAGTGTTTGGATTTCACCTTTGCTAATTTGAACCCTGTAAACATAAGGTGGGATTTATTCTCATGCTGGGATCGAGTCCTGGTACCCAGAGCCCCTGGATGAGATGAAAGCAGGCATCTCCCATGGTCCTTGCAGCCAAGGACCCAGCCAAGCAGCAATACTCACCCCCAGGACTGCTTATTTACTGATTCAGCATCCTTATCTCCCTGACGCATGGGGCTCGGCTCACTGGCATCCCTGGCATTTTGATGTAAGGACTAAGCTCAAGGTATTTGAAACATGAAGATGAAGCCCAGGACCCTCTGACAGTGGCAGAAATGAGGCATCAGCTCCAGGGGGGAAAGGTGAAAGGTTTTATGCCAGTCCAGAAAGCTGGATATTGAGTCAGGCACAAGCCAGTCCCAGCTCCAAGCCTGGTGGGATTTCTGCTAGGAGTGGGCTGGCTTATATCTGCCCCCAAAACTTAGTGTTTCTTTTCATTTTCCCAGAAATGGCTCAGCTGCTCCAGCTCAAACATCCACATTTGAGGTTTTCTCCTGTCCCTAAAGCCAGAGAGGGGCTTAGGGTATGAAATGGAGCATCCCTCATATGCAGATGGTTGTGGAAAAAGAGTTAAAATCACTCCAAAAAAAAAAAAAAAAGGCCACAGACTCCAATAGTAACATTTGAAAACACTGTTTTAAAAGTTATTTTTTAAGCAGCTGAGAATGGCCAGGCTCATGTCAGTGGTGAGGGCTCCTTGTCAGCTCCTGCTGACCCAACACCCTGGCCCCGCTGAGGATGTGGGAGATGCTTCAAGCCCCTGTTCAGCCTGGAGCTGTAAGAAGTGGGCTCCAGGCCCCCCCTTATTTCTTCAGCATCTGAGCAGAAAACCAAAGTCCCAGGGGGGTGGTGGTGCTGGGCAGGGCTGGATCCCACAGAGGGGCTGGGAAGCACCAGGGTTTGGGCTCCTGTCACCTCCCCAGCAGCCTTGAGAAGCCCCTTATCACCTACTAACCTAAACAAGCCACTCTGTACCCGTCTCCCCGTCTCCGGCTTCTGCTGAGTTTTATAAACAACTGCCCCAAAAAGGCTGACGAGGATGTTTGCGCTTGCCTTGGGCAGCCCAGGAACGGGGGGTTTTGGCACCCCGGAAATGACTCGGTCATGTCATCCCTCGAGGGCTGGCCTTTGGGTGCCATTGGACTCCAAACGGGAGCCCAAGGGGGATATAAAGGCCGAAGGAGCAGCCCTGCTTCTCCAAGACAGGGTTTGCTGAAAGAAGGAGGGATGGGACCTGAAAGCTGCTTGCTCCTGGCTCTTCTTTGCTGGGTGGCGGGTGAAGTGGCTGCCTACCCTCCCTGGGACTTCTCCTGGGGTGACACAGCAAGCCGGGGGGCACGGGCAGACCCCCATGCCTGGTCCTGGATGGAGGACCCCCATTCTCATGCTGTCTCCAGCCAGCAACCGGTCAGCGTGGAGTGCCAGGAGGCTCAGCTGGTGGTGACGGTGCACCGGGACCTCTTTGGCACCGGCCGCTTGGTCAACGCAGCTGACCTGACGCTGGGGCCAGCGGCCTGCAAGCATTCCTTGCTGAACCCTGCCCTCAACACCGTCACCTTCACCGCCGGCCTCCATGAGTGTGGCAGCATCGTGCAGGTAAGACCTTCTCCCCTTGCTGCTTCCCCCTGTTTTGAGGTCCTGCTTGGAATCCCCCCCCTTCCGGAGTAGCTCCAGGACCAGGCACACCCTGTGATGCTGGGGAGTGCCATGCAGAGCCCCATCAAGGAGCACCCTAGAAGAAGGACAAGTTGGTATTTTCCCCAAACTGCAGCTCTTTTTCCCCAAAGCTGCTTTGCCCTTTCAGCCAGGGACAGTGCAAAGCCCCTACGTCAGCCCCATTTTGCTCATGTTTCCCCCTATTAAGTAGTTTAATTCACTGAGAACAGAGCTGGGCTCCTTCTCCATCCCCTTTTCCCCTGCCTTTTCCCCCCTTTCTTTATGTTTTCCCAGTTGGGAAAGGATGGATACATGGCGTGGTGGTCGTGGGGCAGCCTCTCCACCAGCATGCCATGGTTTTTTTGCCCAGATCACGCCGGACTCCCTCATCTACCGCACCCTCCTCAACTACGACCCCAGCCCTGCCAGCAACCCCGTCATCATCCGTAACAACCCCGCTGTCATCCCCATCGAGTGCCACTACCCCAGGTGAGACCTCCCTGTCCTCGGTGTCCCCCTCCAGCCCGGTCCCCAGCACGGGGCTGTGTCCTGACACGAGGTGGTCCTTGCCCAGGAGGGAGAACGTGAGCAGCAGTGCCATCCGCCCCACCTGGGCGCCCTTCAGCTCCACGCTGTCAGCCGAGGAGAGGCTGGTCTTCTCCCTGCGCCTCATGAACGGTAGGTGGGAAGCCATCCTGA
Organism: Mesitornis unicolor; assembly: GCF_000695765.1. Taxonomy (NCBI): domain Eukaryota; kingdom Metazoa; phylum Chordata; class Aves; order Mesitornithiformes; family Mesitornithidae; genus Mesitornis; species Mesitornis unicolor. Next base: position 1,547 of record NW_010185424.1, on the reverse strand, counting down.
TTTTTTTCTGCCCTTTTTTCCCCAGTGGGGAGGAGCTCAGGAACCCAGCGCCTCGCCGGGAAACCCATGGCTTTTGGGCAGAGCTTTGACTCAAGTCCCACAGGAGCTCTTCTCTTTGTCACTCCTTGCAGAGGACTGGAGCGCCGAGAGACCCTTCACCGGTTTCCAACTGGGTGACATCCTCAACATCCAAGCAGAGGTGGCCACCGAGAGCCACGTGCCGCTGCGCCTGTTCGTGGACAGCTGCGTGGCCGCCCTCAGCCCCGGCGCCGACTCCTCGCCCCACTACACCATCATCGACTTCAACGGGTGAGCTCTGGGGATCCACTGGTGCTGGGAGGGGGGGGCACCCACGGGGCTGCTGACCTCCCTTGTCCCTCCATAGGTGCCTGGTTGATGGGAGATCAGATGACACCAGCTCTGCCTTCATCACCCCCCGGCCGCGGGAGGATGTGCTGCGCTTCAGGATTGATGTGTTCAGATTCGCGGGGGACGCCAGGAACTTGGTAAGGCTGCGTGTCTCCCTTGCCATCCCTAAACAACCCTGGTGTCTC
>NW_010185424.1:706-973 GCF_000695765.1 Mesitornis unicolor | reverse complement strand
CTACATCACCTGCCACCTGAAGGTGACCCCAGTGGACCAAGCCCCAGATCCCCTGAACAAGGCTTGCTCCTTCAACAAAGCCAGGAACACGTGAGTAGCCGCTGCACCAGGACATGTCACCAACCCACATCTGGGGGGGACAAGTGCCCCATGGGTGCTGTTGGGGGGGGTTCCGGTGCCAATGCTCCCACCCCACTGCAGCTGGGCACCCGTGGAAGGCACCCGGGACATCTGTAGCTGCTGCGCGATGGGAAAATGCGAGCCCCC
>NW_010185424.1:0-257 GCF_000695765.1 Mesitornis unicolor | reverse complement strand
AGGACAATTCGTGTCGGGGCTGCTCCTTTGGCAATAGCACCTTGGGGCCACACCTGGGTTGAAACCCCCACATCGAGAGGGCGCCTAGGGGGACCCTACGGGAAGGGTACAAGAGGCAGCTGGGGCCTGGCGGCGGGCCGCATTGCGACGACGGGGACGAAAATTGATTTAATAGATCGGGACAAAAAAGGATGGGCAGAGGACGTGGCTCCCACCCTTCCGGCGGAAACACCCCTCCCGTTTCCTCCACTGAGGGG
>NW_010185423.1:0-484 GCF_000695765.1 Mesitornis unicolor | reverse complement strand
GCTTGAACAAGGAGGGTGAACACTTACACCAGGACATTTGTGATGCAATTCCATGGCACCTGAAAAGGAGCAAAGACATGCAGATGCAGGAGAGGATGCTGTCTCTGGGCAGCCTGGTCTCGGTGGCATGGACAGACTGGCAAGGTGGCCCAGGAACTTTGCCACCCCTCAGCCTCTCTCACTGACCATTTCCAGCACTGTCTGCTCAGTCTAGGTTTACAGGTGAGTTATGCTGCAAAGTCACCTCCATCCTCCTGCTGGACTCTGTGCCAGCACCAGGTGAGAGCCAGCCTTGCCCAGCTTCTCTCCTGGTCCATTTCACGGCAGTCCCCAGAGCAGGGTTTGCTGTAAAGTCCTATGTGGAACACAGCTTAGACTGGGAAAGCATCAGGTACTGGGGAAGGTTTGAAAAGAGTATTGGGTTTTATTCTGTTGGAGGTTTGGGATTTTGATTGGGGGAGGTCTATGGAGATAGCCCTGTAAG
>NW_010185422.1:0-1784 GCF_000695765.1 Mesitornis unicolor | reverse complement strand
GGTCCAGGTCGCAGCAGCAGACGGCGATGGGGAAGAAGCTGGGGGGGCAGGCGGGGGGGCAGTAGCGCTCCAGGAAGCCCCTGACGTTGAGGCCGAAGTCGGTGGTGCGGGGCAGGTAGTCAGGGTCAGCACTCACCCGGCCGATGATCTGAGGGAGAGCGGGAGAAAGGAGTGGGATCAGCCCCAAGGGGTACCCAATGAGGACCTCAACCCCAATGGGAATCCTCAACTGGAGGCCCCAACTTCAACAAGGACACTAACTTCAATAGGAGATCTCAACCACAATGGGGAGACCCTAACCATAGACCTCAACTCTGATAAGGACCCCAACCCCAATGTTGGAGACCTCAACTGGAGACCTTAATCCGTATGTTAACCCCAACCATAGACCTCGACCCAAATGAGGGCCCCAAACCCAATAAGGACCTCACCCCAATGGGAGATCCCAATCCCAAATACAGAGACCTCAGCTGGAGACCTCAACACCAATGAGAACCCCAACCCCAGTGGTACTTGCCTCACACAGGACAATGCCAAAGGAGAAGATGTCCACTTTCTCATCGTAGCTCCTCCCTGCAGGGAGAGACGAGTTAGGCCATGCCGCACATCCTGTCCCTGCTCCACCAAGTGTCCCCTGTTTAGGGACAGAGCCCTGGCTAGCCACGTCCACCCTCCTGGCACCACAGCCAGGCTCACCATTGATCATCTCGGGGGCCATCCAGTATGGGTTCCCCACCACCGTGTACCGCTTCTTGCGATCTGGCTTCTTCAGGTTCTTGAGATGTTCGGGCTGGTTCTTCTCATCCACCATCAGCCGTGCCAGCCCAAAATCAGCCACCACCACACTCTTGTTCTGGGTGGACAGAGAAAGGTGAAGCACGGGGGGAGCCACAGGGTGGAGGCCAAAACCCCCACCTGGGCTGGGTGAGCCACCACCAAGGTGGGACTTACCTCCCGTACCAGGCAGTTGTGAGAGTTGAGGTCGCGGTGGATGATGTTCATGGAATGAAGGTAGGCCTGGGGGAAGGATGGGCTGAGAGCTGGGGGCACCCCCACCCCACAGTTCCCCATGCACCAGCACCCATCCCACCCACCTGTTCCCCGACACAGTACCCACCATTCCAGCAGCGATGTCCTTGGCGAAGCTGACCCGCTGGCTCCAGGGGTAGTGGTTGTCCTAGGGACAAAAAGGGTGGAGGTTTGCCAGAGAAGAGGAGAGGAGAGGGGTTCCCCAGCCCCACTGAGGCTGTAGGGTGGTAGAGGGCTGACCTGCCCCCCCAGTGCTCACCATGCTCTTGATGAGGCTCCTCAAGGTGCCCCCCTTGATGTACTCCGTGATGAAGTTGAGCCTCTTCTCCTTGTACAGCACCCCGATGAACTTCAGCACGTTAGGGTGCTCCAGGCAGCGCATCACCTTCACCTGTGGGACACCCCCATGCCCGTGACACCCCAAGGCACCCAGCACTCACCCAGACAGACCTACTGCCATGCTCTCCATTAAACAGGCAGCGCTGCCTGTGCCCCACGGTACCTGGCCGACCCCACCGCATGCACCATGCCCAGCACTCCACGGCAGGGCGACAGGATCGGACAGTCCCATCCCTCGTGTCCCTCCCCAGACCAAGGTGATTAAAGGAAGGGGACACTCACCTCTTTGAGGAAAGTCCTCTGCGTCTCCTCATCAAAGCGGATCAACTCCTTCATGACCATCACCTCGCCTGTCTCCCGATGTGTCACCTGGCAGGGAGGGCAGGGGCTGAGCCACCGGCTCCCCCCTGCCCAGA
>NW_010185421.1:0-1371 GCF_000695765.1 Mesitornis unicolor | reverse complement strand
TTTGACTAATCAAGGTAATTTAAGTGGGCAAAGTAATCGGGGGGGGCTGATAATTATGTAAGTTAGAATTAATTATGTAAGTTAGAATAGGTATTTGTTCAAGCTACAGAATTAAAAGAAAGATTGCAAGATATATTTGTATAAGCAATTAGAAAAGGCACAAACCATGTCCGAAGGGAACATTAAATAATAGAATGGAAAGGAGGGGTAATAACTGTATTGAGATCACCATGCGAATGGACCGAAACTTCCATGAGAATAGACATGGACTGAAGCTTTCTCATGGGAATGGACTGACGGACCAAAACCTCTCTTAGGGGAGTGGACTGAAAGCTTTTCTTTGACAAAATTATAGGGGTAAATTCTATGGAGAACCAATCAGAGTGATAGATAAAAGAATATGTAATCCTCTTATGTAATCATCTTATGCATATGCATGATCATATGATTTGCTTTGTTAAAATTATATAAAAGGACTATGAAAATGTACGGACGATGGAACACACCTTTGAGGGGCTACCCTCTGTGTTCCCCAGCGTTGCGAATAAAGAAGTGCCTGCTTATTTGCAACTGCGTAGATAAGTTTTTCTTGTCGGGATTGCGACCCCGTCAACAGCACCACGCTATCACCTTGCTGTCTGAGAGGCCACAAATCATAGCTGTTACAAAAGTACTATAGGAAGAGAAAAAGCCCTTTGAGCTATATCACTTCCTAAATTAAGGAAGCAGAATGGAAAATAATCCTAAATACACTATTCTTTGGTAACTATGGTGATGGAAGAGAAGACTAAAAAGAAATACACAACAAAATTCTCTGCTATAAGGCAAATTTGTTAGTTATAAATGGAGTATTGTCATTTTTAAATTTAAAAAAACCTATTATCAGAAAACACATTCTGTTTTTTCAGGAGGATAACCATACAAGTTGCTCTTTTGCATGGTTTGATATGGTTTGCAAACCGTTGTTTTCCTTTTGTTTTAAACAATTATAATGACTTCCACTGTTGGAATTTTTCCTCCTTGTTTTTGTGTAAAGGTTTATAATCTGTGGCATTTTGATGAAGAAGTAAGAATAATATTCTTTCCAGCTGTTTTAATGGTTTTGACTAGAAAAATTTGATTGTACTACTTATTCTCTATGTAAAAATACCCAAAAACATCATTAAGTGTCTGGATATAAAATACAAAAAAGATTTAATAACATGCTTGTTTTGCTCAAACCAAATTGAGAAGCCTGTACATCTTTTAAACCTGGCCTTTCCAACTGTATGGTGGTGTAAATAGCTGATGTAAAATGTATTGCTGCAGTCAGTATGTTTTGCAGTGATATGGTCTTTTCTACGTTTTTTTGCAGTGACTGCTGTTAGTTAT
>NW_010185420.1:20117-30677 GCF_000695765.1 Mesitornis unicolor | reverse complement strand
ATGTTTCCGTGATAGCTGCTACATCGTAGTTGTTCCAATTCACAATAGCATCTAGTTCCTCCTGCTTATTGCCCATGCTGCGTTCATTGCTGTAGACACACTTGAGTCAGGCTAAAGGCCCTGCAACCTTTTCACAGGGAGAAGTCCTAATTTCTGCCAGTCCATTTTCAGGGACTTCCATGGTTACTAACCCAACAGTAACCCTTGCACCTCGGTTGCTGTATGGAACTCCATCCCCTACCCCCACTGGGACAGTAGTCTGAAGAGTCTCACTAGCACACCATCCCACAGACATCGGTGCTTCACCCACAGGCTCATTGCTAGTGAGCTTCAAATCTAGTTTATAGCCCTGTCTATGAGCACTGCTGATTCTTGCCCCAGGAACCTTTTCCCCTTTTGAGATAGACATACCTCATCTTTTGTCAAAAAGATGAGGAAGTCTTCCTTGACTGAGTTCCAGTGGCAACCATCTGGAGGGAATATTTGATGTAATGATAAAGGAGTTACACAGATAGAGTTTTGTAATATTTTATTAAATATGGTTAAGTCAGAGTTCTGTATGTTAGCATGTAATATTAATTATAAAATGGTAACTGGACAAAAAAAAAGAAAAAAAAAGTATTTTTTTTGTAAGATCAGTCTTTGCAGAAAATTAGAGTGAACAATTACAATAATGCAGATTTCTTGCAAATTCCTTACAGTAAGAAGTTAGTTTCTGAAAGAATACAGAAGTGGAAAACAGAATCAAGACTGTGAAGAAACAACTGGATTGTATAGTTTTAAAATTAACCCTTTTTAATTTTGGCTTTTTTTGTAGCACCTAACTAAATATAGACAGGTTTAGCTTGCAGTGAACTTTTTCCATACAATGACTGCTCTCATTGATCACAATATTCCATTTTCTTTCCTGAAGACATATTTGTCATCTATCCGAGGCAAGAACTTTAACATGAAATTAATCCTTCCATAGAAGTTTCCTTTCTATATTTCTGTTTGGCATCTAACATCCTCGCTGTAGATAACTGAAATTCATCCATCCTTCACCAGTTAGTATGCCCCTTGTCTGTCCACTAAAAGTTTTCCCTGTTGATAATGCCTGTTTGAGCTTGTGTTCATTTTCCTGATGGTGAAACGATAGATCTACATTTCTGTTGTTTTCACAGAGTAATTAAAATGTCCACATTGAAAGGGAAAATCACTAAATTATTGTCTTCATTATAAATTGTCCCCATGTAGTCCAAATAGCAGGACTATGCTCTTAAAATTTGAGGGGGAGAAGTGGAGTATTAGGGGTGAAATGCCCTTCAGTTTACCTGTGATTTACAGTAAAACCCCATTCTATTTATGGGATCACATTCTGGAAGCTGAAAGGACTTAAGAATATTTTTTGTTTCCTTTCTAATACAAGTCATCAGCCTCTGCTACCCAATATACTAAAGAAAAGTACTAAAGCCTGCTTATACAAAACTCCTAGTATTTCTTCAAATTCTATCAAAAAGTCCAGGACTGATTTTGCAGTTCTACCAGTGCTGTTTACACATCCTTAAACATTTTTGGTTGACGTTTTATTCTCCTGAAGAGCAAGTTTTTAATGAGGTTAACTATCAGGAACCTCTAAGATGAGTTCTTTGAAAGCACTTTTTATAAGGAGAGAATTCCGTTCCCTTGTTATCCATGACTGTGTTACTCACATCTTGTTTTTCCAGCTCAAAGTTCTCAGGGAGCTGACTGTATGTGGTGAACAGAAGTTGGCTTCCCTCCCCTTATATCTTATAGCAATTTCATTACGCATAATTACATGCATAAGAAATAATCCAAAATTTGTATACTAATAAACACTTCTCTGTTTTCTTGATATATACATAAGTGAAAAAAGAAAGAAGATAAAGATCGAGTCACTTTTATGACTCTGTTGTCTATAATTCCTTATCTTGGTTGCCTGCCATGGTTTAATTGTGTTATTGGTTTAACATCCCAAGAGAGAATATTCCCTAGTTGCTTGGCGTCAAATTTGTATTTGTGTAACATTTTAATTTAAGTTACTGTTTAAGCAAATAATGAACTCTGCATGTTGTAAGATAAAAATATAACAATGTGCCTGTTTTGAATACTTTCCATAAGAAAAGAGAGTAGGTACTTCAAGTTAATTTCCACAAGGTATACAGAGTATATGACAGGCTAAAATAACCTTTTTGGTGTATTTGAAAAAGCCACTTCTTTCTTGAAAATGCAGTAACCTCAAGCATAATTCAAAACTTTTTAAAAATCCTTGTAGAATGTAGGCATGAAGAAATTGTATTCATATTGCATATTTAAAGTTATCTTTGCTACAAAGACAATTGGAAATGGGTGAGTGGTTTTATTTCTAAATTGAAATAATAATTTTAGCTCCTTTTATGTAATGAAACAGCTGGAGACAATAACAAATAAAAATAGCAGTGGCCAACACCCATATCTTTGCACTGCCCAGCAAGGCCTGATCAGAAGAGAAACTGTGATGGCTGTGAGGTCTGTTCTTTGCAAAACATAAGATTTTGGAGCTGTTTGGTAAACTGAGTGAAGAAGATGTACAGCAGAATTGCTTAAGTACAGAATATTCTGGAGAGATAGACTGAAAAAAATATTAATGAGGGAAGTGCATGCTTTTGAGAATTTTATAACTAGGGAAACAGAGTTTATACGCATGGTTTTTTCATGAGGTATGTCACCAGATTTCCCTATTAGAACAATCTTGCTAGATGCCAAATATAGGTAAGCATTATGGACAAAGGAACAGTCGCATGCAAAGGGTAAATTGTGTGTTGAATGTTGATAATGGATGCCTTTTGCTGCCCACTTTGCCAGTGACATTAAACTGTTACAATAACTAATGTGATATATTTGTATTGTACTTTGCCATTAGATATAAACTGGTTTCCTTATCCCTCTGTGTGTATAACTTCTAATGGAATAGAGTCCTTGCAAACACTAGTAAGTACCTCTGTGAAAAGTATAACTATTGTCAGTCTGTAGCTGACCTGAATGACTGTTCATGAGCCTGATCCAGAACTCCTGTGTACAGTGAAGGCTGCCAGCTTTACCTGTATCTATGTGAAGAGGCATCCAAGGTTCTTTTTGCATTTTCAACATTCGATGCAGGTAAAAACAGTTTGATTTTCTCAGATATTGGCTTTATCTATTTTGTGTACTATTTAGGAAAGAAAGAAAAGTATTTAAAACATATTTTTGAATATGTCTGTTTACAAACAGGCAGATTTAAAGTCTGTTAGGTGCACTTGGGGTCACATTTAGAGCGTTATCTCCATGTTCTCCTTTTGAGAGCCATTAAAACAAGGGCTGCTGGTGCATCATAAAACATTGTTTCAGAGCAAATCCTCTTTATATGTGGCTGATAAAAATATACTCTATAGTATTAATAATAAGCCTGTGTAGGAATACTGTTGCTGGACTTGTTAAACTGGTAAGCTTCAGCAAAAATTAGGAGAAAATAAATTAATTTCTTTAATCACAGTTTTCATCTGAGACTTAGGTCAGATAAAGCATCTGATTTTTGCGGCAGAAAATCTATGGTTTATTTACTCTTTCTTCAAAGATTTTATATGATTTCATGTAGCTTGTCAGATAAAAGGAAACTTGCATACTGTATCAGAGTGGCAAACTCTTTGAGCAATGTTGTGTAACTTACCAAATGCTTTAAAAGTTATAAACCTCATCCCAAAATAGTAACAGAAAAAGAATTAATAACTCTCTGCCTATCTTATTTTTGAATGAAAAAGAGGAAAAAGAATTGTGGGTCACTGCAGAAAGTTTAATGCATGTGGCATTATTACCAAGTATTCTGCTAGTTTTGCATTTTAGAAACATAAAAAGGTTCAGAATTCTCAGAGGGGAAGGGGATGGGGAGGTAAATGAAGCTGTAGAGCAAATCCCTGCAAAAATCATGAAGATTGGGAATGAACTTTCTGAAGAAGCTGACTTATACACAGACTTCCCTTTGGTAGGATTTACAGATGAGCGCTGAACAGGAAGACAAAATCAACCTGATTCCCAAAGAAAGCTCTACATAAAAATTGTCATTTGCTCAAAAAAGAAAAGGGAGAGAGTGCAGGGCAGGGGTGAGGAGGGAAGCACTCTGCTATTCCTATCAGTATCTCAAAAATAGACCTTTATTTCTTGATTGTACCTCACATCGATGTGGATAAAGGAAGCAAAAATCATCAAGGCAAAGATTTAAAGAAACAGTCTACATCATTCAGCCTTCCTGTGAACAGGAACATGGGCAGAATATTAAGAAGAAAAAATGCTGTCATTAATAAGCTACAAGGAAGTACATGCATACAGAGTACTTCTACATTCACTCTCCGACCATAATGATGTAAAGGCTTAAGTCACAATATTAAACACTAAAGAATCTGTCCATAGATGCTGCTGAGGAACCATAATACTGAACAGGGATGGGAAGGGAGGGTTATTTCTCTTGGGTGGGGGGGGCAGTGGTGGGGGTGATATAAAACAAAGCTGTTACAGTTAAGTAACTGTACTCAGTGCTTTGAAAACATACATTCTAATAACACAGTGTAATACTCAGGTGGATCTGTGGTATCTCTAAGCTAACTGATATGAAAAATAATATGCATTATGAGCCTGGAAGAAAGAAGAAGAAGTGAAATGGCATAAATTATGCCACAGCAAGCCACCAAAATAAACTGTGATGACTATTCGGAGTTTATCAACTTGAATATGAGTTTCATTTGGTTCCTATGTCTGACTCCAAACACTAAGGAAAAAAAATCTTAAAAAACCAAAAAAACCCCAACAAAACAGGTTTTAGGCAGAGTTTGGAAGTACTCGATTTGACAGTCTTAGCAGCAAGTGACAAAAAAGAAGCTACCTTGTAGCCACATGAACACCTAAACAAAGCTTACAGTATCATGCCTCTGAGAGGAAGAAAATAGAGTTGCCTTGGTTTTGCTCCTAATATTTTTTCTTGTTTTGCTACATCTAGCTGAAAGATTAGATAAAAGAAAGTTTAACTTACAAAGGACAATCATTGCAATTTTAACAACACGGTCATCTGGAGAAAGATCTTCAAAGATATTTTTGAGATGAGTTCTCAGAAATCTGTTCTTTATTAATTTCTGAAGAAATAACACTAGTGTTAAGTATCCTAGAACTTCAGATTTTTGAGTAAAACTTATGTGACCCTAAATGCATTCCCTCACTGTATTAAAAAAGTGATAGCCTTCTCCCCAGGGGAGATCTTTTTCACGTACAATTACTCTTATACTTGTTGATGTTACAGACTTAAAATGTTCACTGTGAAATCTAGGAATTCAGCAAGGGAACCATTCTGAATTCATCGAACAGACACTAGTAATCTCACACTGCTTGTAACATTGCTATATATGGCAAAAAATATTTCAACTGGCAAGATCAATTAATAACGCTTAGGCCAGAAATAACTTAAAACTTTGTAAAGTAATAAATTGCTTTTGTGTTTTCTATCAGAGAAATTCAGGTCTATTGTTAAAGAAAAATCTGATGTATTTCTTTTTTCTTCAACAGAGACACTGGCCTATGTGTTTAAGTGTTTGTAAGCACTATTCCATGCTCTACTGTGGTATGTCACTTCATTTTCTTTGAGCTCTCTTGCTTCAGTTCTCATAAGAGACAATTCTCCTAAAAGAGCTGAATGAACTGTGTTGGTATGACTCTCTGCTGATATTGGTATTTTAATAGCCTAAAAGATTCTTTCCTCACATTACCATGGCAAGTGACAAGTCAAGAACTTGCCTTTCTTTTTGCTGCTTTCAACAGAAGTCTAAGGCTCTCTCTAACCTGTTTCTTCCATTTTCTTATATTTCTTACAACTCTGTAAGAATGTGATTTATTTAGTTATTTAGTTATTTACTTATTTCTTTATTTTGCCATAAGCAGCAAGAACCTCTTGTACATTCAGGAAGAGTCTTGCACTTTGTGTTTGTACTGTTGAGTCAAGGTAGGGGGGGGAAGGAGATGGAAAGGAAGGCAAAAGAAGTATTTCTTGTGGAAAGAAAAAAAGTTTGGCCTTGAAGAAGATCTAGCTGTTTCACACTTCTCTTATGAACACTCCTTGAATGAAGAGCAATAGATCTAGAAAATATTAATGGCCATTCTGTGGGCTTTGTTTCATCCCAGCCAAGCATGGCACTTGAATTCGAAATAATGCAGAGCTGTTATTTAAATGTGTTTGTTGGGCTTTCATATGTAAAGGGAAATACTGTGGTAGGAGCTTAATGATTTTTTATGTACCTGTTGATGAATACAATGCTCATGTGAAAATATTTCATACTCTTTCTTCCTAGTGGGGAAAAAAAATAAATACAGGTTTTGTGGCTGCTAAAGAGGAAGCTTAGATAGACATTTTGTATTGAAAGGGTACAGGAGATGTATGTCTTGCATGGGCTTACTTTTAAATTTCATTTTTTCAACATAAGTAAGAATAGGAAGGCAAAAAAGTGTGGTAAATAATATTTATGTGATTAACTTGACACATTTAAGGGATGACCTTTACTTGAAACCAAGGAAGGCACAGCATATGGTAAAAACTGTATTGATTTCCTTTAACACTACTATACTTATATCCAATGTGTCTATTTAAACCTTCTTATACCTCTATGTTTATTTTAGAGAAATTCAATAATGAAATTTCTGTAATCATTGTTCAGTACATCTTATGAAACAAAATGTGCTTTAATCCAAATTAGTTTTATACTCCACATAATGAGTTTCAAAGATATTAAGATATTAACATGGCTGAAGGACTTCAATGAGATTTACTTTTTGGTTAGAGTTTTCTGAATTTGCCTTATCATGGCATAAACTGGCTCTAGAAACAGTTTTGAAAACACTGCCTCAATAACATTGGATTATTTCTGGATTGTTTTCTTTCTATTAACAGTCTGTGAACAGGAAACATCTCGAAAGTAAAACAAAGTACTTTGCAAATCTCAGAGTGTCCTTTGACACTATATAGTCTTAAATTTAAGGGTCTAACACTGGGTTTTTAGAAAGCATTTTAGTTGTACTTTTCCAGATGTTTATTATCATCTCAGGACTATGAAATTAAGTAGTAGAGGCTCTGCAAAATCTCACTTTGTGTCTATTCAGATGAAGAAGCTGATGGTGTTGATTGGGAGACAGAGTTACTTCATTCTTCTATATTCTGTGTAGCAAAGACAAAGTGCTGTAAATCTAGAAGGAATAAGGAACGAAAAAAGAATGTGTATCAGTGGTAGATTTTGTTATTTATATATCTCTCTGGACATAACTGATGTTTATACTGTGATTTGTCTCTTAAGTGCTGCTGCTAAGAGTAGAGAAGAAACATTGAATGTAAGGAGACCTCTTTTTTTTATTTTATTTTCTTGTGCCTCAAAAATTCAGTTCACAGTCCCAGGTAAAGTGTAACAGAAAGGAGTATCTTCTTTCTTAATGCTGCAAATAACAAACTAAAGTGGTGTGTTATTTGTGTCATCATCCTTTAAGAACTAAACAGACAAAATAAAATGTTGAGCATTTAAAGTTAACATCAGAAAAGTAAATATAATTGTATTGCAAATTGAAAAAAAGGAAGAATGAGCAATGAATGGCTTTATCCAGAAAGTCTGTCACTTAGACTAAAACAAATTAAAAAGAAACTCCTAGTTCCCAAAACAACCAAACATAAATTGACACATCTTTTATTTTGATGTGCTTGAAATTGCTGACCAGGAGGCAGTATGGTGACCTCTGCTCTCAGCCATGATCATTGCTTCGAAAAGTGTCATTGTGAGAAATTGGAAAAGCACAGAAATTCTATCAATGACTGAGTAGGCACACACAATGCAGGACATGCTTGTTATGGAAAAAATAGACACATTACTTATAATATAAATGCAACAACAAGGCTGCCACCTGGTTCCCTGGGTTTTTTTAGGTTTTGAGGTTTTTTAAAATTTTTTTCTCCTCTTAAGATGTTTTACATCTTCTAGCCACCAAAATTTGAACATTTTGAAAGCATCTGAACACTGAAATAGATATATGTATATATAAGCTAACACATATGAAGAAGCTAGCTATATGTGCACTGCTAAGACAATGGCCTGTGGGCTTCACTGGGGCTGTCTGGCACTGTTGTTCATTTATTATTGGATAGTGTGCTATAACAACAACTTAATTTACGCATAGTAACATATCAGGGACAGCCAGTGGTGGTACTGCTAGTAGTGCACAAAGATTTCATTTACAACATTAAGACACAGTATAAATTGTTCATGTATTCCAGGAAAAAGGGTTGTACATATTCTTGTTTAGAATCACCTAAGAAAACCCAAGGGTTTTCAAATGACATTTGTAAGTACATATTATGCTAATTTTGTCTTTCATTTGTGTTATACAACCACAACATATATAAGTATTACCTGATATCCCATTCCTTTCATCATTTATGTCTTGAAAAGCCTCTCTCAATAAAATGATAAATATATTTGTGGCAGTGGTCTTTAATGATAATTACACAGGACATGTTAAGTTTTTGAGACAGGATTGTAAAGTATGTTTTTCTGAAGAATGAAAGTGTAACAAAACACTTGAAGCATTCCAATCCCTTTTAGGAGTAGTTTTCACTACATCTCTACCTCTTGTGGTCTGATATTACTCTGTTCTGTAACCTTGTCAGAAGTATAAGCTGAATTTCTTTTTTACTAGTAGTGCATCTCAGGTGTATAAGTACATTAAAAACACATACATCTCAGAAGTGCTAGGTGAGTTCACTTGTCACTCGCTGGTGAAAAACTTGTTCTGCAGCTTAAACCAGTGCTTAAATAGCATTGCCAAGACTCTGTAGACTGGAACTCTCCAGTCACATGTAATTCAGGGGAAGGAAATACTGAGGTCTACTTTTTACAGATCACTTTGGTTACTAGTAAAACCAGGGTGATTATAGCAGACTGAATTACAAACTCAAAGTTGTTCAAAACATTTTTCAATTTTTAGAAATGTATGAAAATACCTTTTCCAGTGTAAGGAAAACATCAGATGCATTGATACCATGAATAATCTTTATCTGCCTTATTTTACAGAACTGTATTATATGGAAGTACTTGGAGAGCAGCATACCACACCACATACATGAGGCAGATTTGGACCTTCAGTCAGGTCACCACAATACAAATGTGACTCACATATGGTACAGAAATGGCTTTGATTAATACAAAGCTGTGACTATAGTCACTATGCTCAGTTTCTAGATGGATGATGAATTGGACGGGGTTTGCTATTATTTGAAGTGTTTAGTAGTATGAGAGAAATAGGAATTCTTACCAAGGGAGGCACCATCTAGTCTGAGTGAGTGTATTATAATACATTCTTTGCATTTGGATTCAGGATATTCTGTCTGTAATAACTTCAAATATCGTCTTCATGTTTCTATTCCATTTACTTCTACTGTCTATTGTCCTACACACTTGGGAGGGTCATGAAATTCTCTTGGTGGAGGAGATACAGTTTAACTTGTCAGATTTCTGATAGAATATTAGTTGGAGGGGCATCTCCAAGGAATTTTCCGATCTTGTTAACTCTAATCTTGCAGAAATATGTCTTCCATCTAGAGAGGGAAAGATTCCAACTCACTTGACCAAAATTTTATTTCCAAATTGTTCCATTCAAGAGAATATGATTACTAAAGATTACTTGCAGAGTAAAATATTACTCCCTTTTGATGGGAGGGAGGAAAAGGCCATAAAAATGGCAAATCTGACCGCTCACTGTGATGTTTCTCATGGGAAATACTTTCTAAAGATATTAATGTCTAGATGGTGAATCTAAAAAACTACATTTTTCCTACACAAAATTTGACAGTATTTGAGTGAGATATGATGCTGTTTGTAATATTTTAGTGTATAATGAAAATTATTACACTCCTAAACAGCTACATAGTCTGCCTTCAGGGCTGCATTTCACTCACATCAGGTGTTATGTCAGGTGATTCCAGAAGCAGTGAAATAAAAACTACTGGAGAAAAGTCAAAAGCTAGTGTGTTCCTCTGGGTTTTTGGTTTTTTTTATAATCATGCACTAAATCTTTTTTGTAATCAGATATACAAGAGAACTATTGCTTCCACAGAAAGCAGTGGAAGCTAAAGTACACACTGGGAGAGATGAGTGCTAGGCTTCCACTCTTATCACTCACTTGCTCTGTGACCTGAGGAACACTCGTTCTGCACTTTTAATCTGCTGAATGAAAACCCTTTAACAGCTGATGACAGCTGTTGTGCGCTTCATGCCTGCACTTAAACAGTCAGAAATGCAACATTTCTGTCATGGTTGTATATTCTGGATATGAGCGTATTAAAGAAAAGAAAGCAAAACAAAGTGAAAAGTTTAAAGAGCCTCTGAGTGAATGGGCAAGAACTGATTATATTGTAAAACTGAAGTTTTCCTGCAAACCATATTTAACTGAACTGGGAACTACCATCAGAAGATTAAGTGATCCCTGTGAAGATAAATCTGGAATTAATCTAGGGTGAGCTACTCAGATGGT
>NW_010185420.1:544-20106 GCF_000695765.1 Mesitornis unicolor | reverse complement strand
TATTAAAGCTGTCAAATGAGTAGAGATCAAACATGTGATGTCACACTGGGAAATACAAAAGAACATGCAGTGTATTTATTCCCAAATTTGTCGATATTTGCCTTCAAATAACATTAGTTTTGAAGTGTGATAGTAGTTTCAGGGCAGATGTAACTTATCATTCCTTCCAGAGTTTCATATATGTAAATACTAACCCACATGCCAGCCCAAATGGAGGTTCGTTTTTTAATAACGCTGATCTGTTGCAAATGCAAGTTTCTGGAGAGACTTGCATTGAAACTGCAAAAGTGAGGAGAGGCATATTCTCATTAGTGAGAAATGAAATTCGAATATTGAAGTTTCTGGACTCTTGATTGTATTGAGGGGTTTTTGGTTGTTTCTTTGGTAACGGGGGAAGGGCTATGGACATGGCCCTTTAAGAAGCTACCTGAAAAGCTCCCCCTTTGCCTTTGTCAGACACACCTCTGACCCGGGCCAGGCCAAGCAGCGCCCCTGTGAATTCATGTATTTAAGGGGGGTGCAGGCCATGCCTCGCTCTTTTTTTTTGGGTGAGGCTGCGGGGCATGCCTCGCTCTCTCTCTGGCACTCGCCCTGACCAGCACAGCCCCAGGTGCGGATAGTGCAGCTCCAGCCTTGCCCAGCTGGGCTTGGCCAGCCTCAACCACAACTTAAGCTTAAGCCCCACTGCAGCTTCATCCCCAAAAAAAAAAAAAGAGAGAGAGCGCGCACTGGGATTTCCATAACCATCAGAAGAGACCTGCAGTGGAGAAAGGAGTGGGGCCCAAGGAGAATAACTTTGAAGAACACCAAGGTCGGTTTGAAGGAAAGAAAAAGAGAGGGAGGAGGAGGAGGATGCAGAACCCAGGTTTTCCCTTTGCAACCCATGGCAAGAGCCGGGTTGACTGGTCATGTGTGAGAGAACTGTGACGATGATCAGACCCAGATTGGAGTTTTGTGGACTTGGGCTGAAACAGTTTTGTATGTGAGGGAAACTGCAAATGTGAGCAGACCCATATTGGACTTTGGAGGACTTTTTTCCCCTATGGAAAGGGAGCCACGTGGAAGCAGAGAGAGAGAGGCTGGGCTGAGTGTGGTGGGAAGACCGACTGCAAACCCCCACTCCCATCCCCCTGCACCTCAAGGCAAAGGGGGAGGGTGAAGGTGAAGGAACCAGGAACAAAAGCTGAGCCTGGGAAGAAGGGAGAGGTGGGGGGAAGGTGTTTTGATTTTTAACATCTCGTTGTATCTCCCATTGTTCTACTCTGATGTTGGTAACATATTAAAATTGTTTTGTTTTTTATTCCTTATGATGAGTCAGTCTTTTGCCTGTGACCTGTTTAAGTGGTGAGAAGACCTCCCAGTCCTTATTTTGACTAGCCCTTTTTTGGGGCATCGTGGTGCTCAGTTATGCACTGGAACTAAACCAAGACATGATGTTGATTCTTGCCACGATTTCCAGTGTAAAAAGTTTGTCAGGCTTTAAGTTGTGTTACAGGTGTGTCAAATATCTGACTAATAGGTCTTAGCAGAAAACAAACTAGGAAACTTCTAAACAGGGAAGTACAGACATCTGGGATAGGATAGGTCACCAGCATCTTTATAAGTGTGCAACTGCAATTCTCAACCTTTTCAAACTATGATTAGTCATCTAATTATGCATCCAAATTTAGTTGGTGCATTTTGCATGAATAATTAATTGATTTCCTGAAGATCTTTCCTAATTTTTAATTACTGATGAAGCTAGTGTTAAATATGGAGTGAGCCAGTCTGCACACCAATTTCCTTTAGAAACTGGATGCCGACAGCTTGTGACAAGCATGAGTATTCGTGGAATACAGAAGCTGGCTACTGTCTAGGATGGGATATGTGAACTTGACCATGGGATCAGGTTAATTCACTTACTGTCTGACTGAAGTGAAGTCATACAGTCTTAATTGGTTACTGAGGCATTGCTCAAATATTGGCATAGAAGGAAAACTTTTTTACATTTAAAAAAACTCTTCTGAAACTCCTGCCTTTTACACCTGTAATTACATGAAAATGTAAAAGCATAATACAGAATGACAGATACTGTAATCTGATTTTCAGTGCTGAAATCAGAAACTAGATGACAGTGTATCTGCCTTGTTCTAGTGTATATTTCTATACCTTGTTAATCAGATGAAAATTTCTGCATGCAACAATTATTTGAGCAGCAATACCACTGAGACAAACAGAAGCTTTTCCCAGGTAAGGACTTAGTCATTTGGCCCACCTCTCCCCTCTAATCCATGCTGCTTTGTGAATGAGGAATTTTTCCTTCAGGTGTGCATCCCAAAGCTCCACAGTTCTGTCAAGATACACTAAAAATAGCAGTAGCATTAAACTAATGCTCTTTGTGAAAGAGCTTTGCATTTTGCGAACAAAAAGGTCACAAATTTGCTGGATATGTCCCTATTAGAAACACCCTATTTCATTCCCCTTTCTCCGTCATCTAACAACAAATGGCTCTAATAATAAGTTTGCTGCTGTGTTCCAATTTTCATCTCAGTCTCTGCTCTGCTTCTGTAGAGCAAATATTAATAAACCAAAATCCTTCCCATTTAATGAATGTACCACATATGTTTGTCACTTAAACTTATCGAATATTCTAATTTGGATTTTCTTTTTAAAGAAACTGTAAAAAGAGTTCAAACAAAAAGTTCAGTAAAAGCTTATAGGTTTTGTTTTATTGTGGTTTTTGGTTTTTATATCACATCAGGTCTTAAACTGAAAGCTGATTCTGTTTTTCAGATGAATACCTCATCATGGCTCAAAATGGTTTTCTCTTCGTACAGATGTAGTTAGTCTTTCCTTCCACTCATCTCTTGTCCTCATCTATGTTCTTTTTGTTCTGCAACTCACTTTTATGCTCTCCTGTCTTTAAAGAAAATTATATCAGATCACAGTTAATTATATTCTTCTAATAGAAGCCAACCTATAAAAGAAATTGAGACCTCACTTGAGCCACTTTTAAGTTGTTCTTCAAACTCTAAAATCTCCTTTGTCCTCCCATGGAATTTCACTATTGCAGTAACAGTTCTTGATTACAATATTCTTCTATGATGCAACTCTCACTTATGTGTACATTATTACACATGTTTTTAAAACTTTATTGATTATTTACTGTATTCAGCTACCATATTTATGGATTAGTTTATGATTTATCAGAAATCACATGCAGGATATAATGTGCTCTTGCAAGTCTATTGATGAAATATATACCAATAAAACAGCAGTATTTTATACTGATAATTCTTCAGTCTTCCAGTATGACCAAGATTATTTACTATGCTATTAAGACTTACAGTGTCAATTTTAACTGACATAAGACTCTTAGTGTATCTAGAGAATATCATGATAGTAGCTCCATCAGAAGAAGCTTTGTTAGTTCAAAAGCAATAGTTTCTTTAATAAATGCCTTAAATACTATAAAAGTGTAAAAAAGTCAGTTTCCTTGTGTCAAAACCCAATAGTATGACGTGATTTTTTTTTTGAACTTTCCAAATATTGTAGTAGAACTACCTCGGGAAAAGTTCATACTTAAAGTCAAACTTTGCCTGCAAGAGTTGAAAGCTTTTGCACGTGTATAATAGATACAACTATACTAATTCCATCATTTGCTTTAGGTATGTGTTTAAGAATAGAGAGTGTCCAGGTGTTTTATGTGACTGTGGGGTTTTGTGCTACAGACAATAAAGTTTGTATGGCTGTCTTGTCTGACTTACTCTTAAATTCCAGACATATTCTAGTGCCACTCTTCAGGCAAAATAGTTTTACAACCAGCAGCATGTGGTATTTAAACTGATGGGTCTATCTGGGCTTCTACTAAGTGAAATTATGAGATTTGGGATGTAGTTGTATATGACGACCAGAGAAGGCATACCACGTTAAGAACTACCATACTTGTGGTTTGCAACGATTTTCAAATACAGATGCCTTCTTCCAAGTTTGCAGAGAATCCTTCTGGAATAAGATCATGTTTGACTGATGTTTCTGCTGCAATAAATACCATGCAATGTAAAAAGTATGGAAATTCGATCTTTTGAAAAGTCTTTTAGAGACTTAAGCAATGTTTTCAGTTATAGTTTTTCTTTGTGGTGTTTTTTAATTTTTGTTTCTAACATATAAAGCCATTAATGTAGCATCATGGACATGTCACTGAAAGGAAGTTTCAGAAACTCATTGCAAGATTTTCTTAACAGCTGCTGCTGGTTAAACAACTCTGATTCTGCTAAATTAGGAGAGGGTTATATGTCCTGATAATAATGCATCCCCGACCAGCTCTTTTCACATTGATAAGACCACCAGTTGCCCACAGTGGAGTAATAATAAAAAAAAATCTCTGCTCATACCTTAGATTTTTTTATAGATTCCATGTCATATAGGAATTTATGATATATTTCAAAGATTACTGAAGTCAGATGCTGAAATCCTTCTTAAAATTTCTGAAACCAAACTACTGTTCCCTCTCACTCAAACACATCCATGAACAGAGGTTTCATGTCCTTAAGAAAAAATGCTGTATTGTACAACTGGGATGGCACATTTTAGACCCCCTGAAATTCCTTACTAGATATGAAATATAATTTCAGAATGAAAACCCGTAGACATCATGTGCAAAACTAGTATTAAAAAAAAAAGATATTTAGAAACTGAAGGAAAAATACTGCCCTTGCTATAGATGCTCTTTGTTGTGTTTCGTTTGGTTTTATTTTGGTCTGAAAAATGTAAACTGAAGTGATCAATGACAAACACATACCCCCTGTTCAAAGTATAATTATTAGTGCACCTCAAGAATTAATTCGGATTTTGTCTGGTTGTTTTTCTTCAGCCATTTATTACCCTTGAACACCAGGTAATCAAATTAAGTGACACAGACAAAACACTGTAAGAACTGATTCAGAGTAGTTAGATTATCATACATTCAAATATTAAAAAAAAGGTATGATTTTGAGTTCATGTACATCTACACACACACTCTTGCATATCTATAGCTTGTATATAATTGCTTCTAAACATAGGACAATATGTCACAAAGGAAAATTTAAAAATATTATTTTCATTTGAATTTTCTACCTTAATATTACTAAAATGTTAGAACTTCTCTTCGTATGAGACAGAACAGTAAGAACAGGGACCACAAGAGTCCATAATACTGCTGACACAGAAAACACAAATACATGCATGTATGTGTATATACATACATGTTGGTCTACATTTTTGCCTGTTCAATTCTGTACTAGAGCATTCTAATGGGCAGAATCTGCTTGTTCTTAACCTACTATATTAAGAACCTCATTTTTCATTTGTGATCATGTAATATAGCTAGTTTCAGTCTTGTCCCAAATAATGTTTTCCTTTACTTTTCACAATATTCTACTCACTCTTTTGAGAGCTGAGCAGTATCACTCTAGTCTGTGCTGAACAAATGTGACTGAGAAGCCTCTGCTCTAAAAAGCTAGCTTATAATGCAAATAGATAAAGAACTTGTTCTATTATCAAATAATTCAATGACTCACAAACTTAGTGTTTATTTCAAGAGGCATGACCTTAAAGAAGACATTTGACTTCACAAAGATGCTTCCATGTACGTAAAGCAGATGTGTCAGATTGGAGGATCCACACTCAACTTTAGGTTGATATTTCTGAATTAAGAATCAGAAACATGGTATGGATTCTCTAATCTATTTAGAAAATTGAAAAGTCAGCATTTTATCTTTTGATACAGCTGTAAAAGAGAATGGAAACTGTCTTTGCTTTTAATTTGTGCACATTCTAAACATTAACAATGTCTTGTACACTCTGCATAATAAGGATGTATTACAGTAAATGAGATTCTTTCATTGGTGAAAAACATCTATTTTTGTCAAACGACTTCTGAAAGCTTATAAGTTTTATGATTAGAAATGAAAATATTTCAGAGGATTTTAATTTTAATATAGTGTAAATATTTTTACATATATGCAATTTTTTTACACATATACAATTGTCTAACCTATATATGAGGCTGGATGATCATATATAAACAGTGCAACATTTTAATTTTATGAAAAAGTATAGTACAACTCTCTGATAATGAGCAGACCAAATAACTGGAATTTTATTTTATCTTGGTGTCTTAGTGATGTGCACTGTGCTTTCATCTGGAATACCAGGGTATTAACATGTTGAAACCTTCACTATCTACTGATCTAAAAAGGTCATTCATATATGCTTCAAGAGTCAGATTAAATGATGAAACACTGTTATTGGCTAAATCTGGACTCCAGGAGTATTTAGAGAGAGACATCACAAAATTTTCCATGGGTATATTTTGGCAATGAAAGCACACAGTATCAGAAATGTATGTTGGATAATAGTAACAGTCATGAACCTTTCTCAGTAATTTCCTCAATTTCAAGTATGATGGCCAATTATCAGAGATCAATCACCAAAATTAAAGAAAGAAAAAATAAATCTACAATGAAAGTCAGTGAAAGACAGTACTTTAAGATTTTTGATATTCAATTCATGCCAATCATTAGCCACACTCAGGACCAAATGAATAGATCTGACCATGATACAGTTTGTTTTGCTTTGTCAATAATTTATCTGAGGTTTTGGAAACTTCTCAGAAAGAAAAAGAGTACAGCTGAAAACTAAAAGACTACACTTGCTTTACATGAGCAGTAATTATGAATTACCTTAGGCTGATTAGGTGAGCATCACAGAGAAAAGACCTATGGATCTGTGGATATATTAAGTTTCAGTACCGAGTCCATATCATGCATATTAGTTGATCATTATTACTTTTAATTTTTATAAAATGAGTGATTCCCATAATAAAAAGGTTTTTTAAAAGGTAAAAAAATATGCTTCATATAAAATAATTTTTTATATCCAGAATGAATGATAGTTTGTTACAGATACTCATTTGTACATTCTCTGCCTTTTTTTTTTTGGTGTAAAGAACTATTATATTTTTTGACAGTCACAACAAAAGAAGTGACAATATTTGAAGTGTTATAATTATTCATGACTTAGGAGGAAGAAAGCCTTCTTTCTCTCTCCATGTTCGCAGGCCCTCCAAGGCATACACCATTAAATGATCAAACATTCCAGTCATACTTAGGGAACAATTTAATATGTGCTAAAGTCAATGGGAATCTTTCCTCTACTCTTTACATTAGCTTGTTAGATCATAGAATTTTTAGGACAAGGATTGTCTTTTCATTAGGCAGAAACCATGCAAAGCAAATATGATCTCAATCTGAATACTTAGTACAGATACAATTATCATAGAGACTACTAGTGGGTTTTCAATCCAGTGTATCAACACATGGCCTATATTAAAAAAAAAAGTAATACTTTAAAATATTTCCCTGTGTTCGTCCTCTTTTCAGTGCTAGCTGAAATTTCAGCCTCCTTTACACTAATTTGTCTTTGGTACTGGCTTTAATCTTGTGATTTCCCAAAATAGCAGTTTAAAAGATAACCCTGCATGATTTTATTTAAGGTAATTTGAAGCTATAATGTTCTTTATTCTTTGCTAATTGATTTCCATTGGCTACTTTCTAGCAAACATCTTACTAAAACACAATAAAATAAATGTTAAATACTGAAAAGTAGATGAAATTAGATAAACTATTTTACAATACTTCAGACTTGCAAATAATCCATAGGATTCCTATAGATTGGAACTTGTTTATGGGCTAGCACCAAATGTTTTCCATAAGGTATATAATTAGTTTTCTCTTTTTTTCCATACTCAGGAAAAGTAAAAACTATCAAAAGAGTATGCCTTTTTCCTGGAAGTCTGGATATTTTTAGGTCAATTGATTCACATCTATTGCTTACTATGTGTTATTAGGTTAGTCAGTTACTGACAAATGTAACACAGATTCCAAATAAGATTATTTTTATATCACTGTTTACAAATCTGAGTTCTCAGCTGGGATTAGGGAGATTAGAAAGCACAAAACATTAAAAAAAAATCATGAAGATGTGTTAGCTTGTGGCAAACCAGCAAATCTGTTATCATCTTTGGTTATCTTGTCTGTGTTTTGAACAGAAAAGTTGCCCATGGCTGAAATTACTCAGTAGAGGCAAACAGTAGACACATATGGCACATCCATACCATGCACAATGTTAAACATATAAATTGGATTTTGGGTGCTAGCTGGATCCATCTGGCCTTTAGCACAGCCTTAGGGTTTATGTCATATGCACTGGCAGAACAGAGATGCCCAAGAAGCTGCTCTGCCAGAAAGATTCACTCAGTGCCCACTGCTCAAGCCCCTTCCACCTCTGACATACTTTCATGATGTATGGAGTAGGCAAAAAGTCAATGTTTGCTTACATCAGGATACTCCTGCCTGAAGATATCATTCAATTCTTTTTACATTGCCAGACTGGTACAAGTTGTATTTGTGGGGGGCAAAGGCTGGACTCCAAATACTTTAAAATGTGTTTGCAATAAGAATGTAATATTCCCATAGCTAATCAAACCAAGTCCAAACGGATCCATAAATGGGAGTTTTTTGCATTATTCACTCACAGCCCAATGTATAAAGGTAAACTGTTGTAAACTTGCTATAACAAAATTTGCCACTTATGATAGTGATTGCTATCTCAGTTAACAGAAAAATGGTAAACTCTGAAAACTGAGGAGCTGACATGCTATTGACCTTGCTATATGGTAGCATTTCATGGAGTAGTAGGACAGACAGCTGTACATAATAACCTCCTGAATAAATAGATCTTGTAAGCCAGAATGTCGGGAAAACAACTTCTGGATAGACCCAAGCAGCTCCTTGTATTGTTCAAATGTATTGGCTGCTATTTGAAAACTTGCTTTCTCCAAACCAAACTTGCAAGTGAACACATATTCTTTCCAATTTTCTGTGACACCTCACTTCATGTAACCTCAGGGCTTCAACTTGATTGATTTTGCTTATTTATTTATTACTCCTGCAGATACCCAAAAACTCAGATACACTTACTTCACTCAGCAGGTTAAGTGGGAGCAACAATGCAGTCCACTGAGAGCTAAGCCATGGGTTTCTTTGGAGTCCTCTCAAATTATTTGACAATAACAGTCATTGTTAACACAGTATCACCATACTCACAGTGATCTCTCAAACTGCAAAGCTCAACCCATGTGGAGATACAGAAGCAACACTATCAATGCTAGCTGTTATTTTACATTTCAAAGAATACAAGTTTAGCAAATTATTTATGTAAGCTACAATTTTAAAAATACTCATCCCAAAAAGAAGGAGAAATGCTTTCTTAAAGTATTGAACCAACAATTATTCAAAACGTGTAGGACAATTATATGCACACACTGTTAGCTTTTGCCAGAATACAGCATTTCTTTCCAAGTTTACCAGCTTAACTGACTTAGTTGAAATAAAGAGGCAAACTGCAATTTTGTCCACCTTTGGTCTTGACAAGTGCACTTTTAGAAGTGGGTTATAAAGTGTTTTGTGAGTCACGTCAAATACTGATAGAAATCCACTGACTTCACCTTGCTCCCTTGAGTCCAGTGAGTGATCAAGGTATGCTAAGAGACAGCAACTGCATTTGATCATAGTGGATTGTTTTCACTCACTCTGCTGTCTATATGGGATGACTGACAACCATAAGAGTCAATAATAAGTGCTAAAAGAGACAATAATATGTTGGGAGAAAGGAGAAGAGAGAGCTATAAATCACTCTTTTGTTAAAAATAAATTTGTAGGTGATGGTTGTGATAGTTGCTTACTTACCACTTTTCAGAAGTGTTTTTGCTGTAATCTTACATAACTCCACTTCTGTCTGCTGCACTCACCTGTTGCCTTCCATATTAAATACATGTAATAGTGCGTTAGGGTAGACACTGCCTCTTTTATGTGATTGTACTAAGTTTCATGAGATGAAACTGCAATAAATATAATTGTTAATGCAAATAAGATATTAATTAATATTACAATTCTATTACTAGTGTGAAGTCAGGAAGGTCAGGTGATGACCAGTTAAGCTTGACATTAGGGATAGAATTTTTGAACAGGTCACCTTTGTTAACAGGATAATACACTGCATCTTTCTTTACAACCCTGTAGAGCGCACTGTCTGTGTTGCTGTTTGACATAGAATTAGGAGATTTTTTTTAGATTGTCTAGCCCTAGATGTATCCTCCCCCCTCCCTTTCCCAGGCTGTATCACGTGTGTAGACATATAAGACAAAAATCTACACAAACTTGACTTTTCATTACTAGGTATGAATTTAACACAACTTCCAAGTCACAGCAAGCAGCAGAGCCATAAAAATAATACAACAAATGGTTAATAAATAAGGTGTGCATTTACTACATATAGCCACATTAGTTTTAAACATGCAAACTGTGACGGTGTCCAAAGACCCCTATCAAAATTAGGACTTGAGTAGAGAGAGATAAGAAAATACCTCTCTGAGAAAGTTTATATTCTAAATGTCACACAAGAAGATGAAGGCTGAGAAGGATATGACCTATAAATAAATGAACATGATGATGAGTGACACAGTTTTATTTATTAAATATGCTTGTTTTTGCTGCTTTTCCCTAGATAACTCATCCTGAGGAATTATCTTACAAACTTGCTGAAAAAAATTAGCACAAAAAATAACCATGGCAAATGAGGCTTGGAAAGCTTTTGATAAACCCTGTCTAGGCCAGTGGAATATTTTGTCAATGAAGACTTTGATAGCGCTAATGGAAGTCCACCTGAGCCCCTACTGATGATAATACCACCAGCAGACACACTGATAAATTATACCGAGCACAACAGCAGCAGCAACCACTCCAGAAACATCCTTAAAGTGAATTTTCTTTACTGGCTGAGAAGACAAATGGCTCACATTTTATCATTGGAATCCTCCTCTTTCAGAAAATTGCCAATAAACTTCCTATTCTTAGCTGAAGATTTGGCAGCAACTTGGACATAACAAATTTAACCCATTCTGTTGCTTTCATCCGTTTATTTATGTCAGTTATTTGTTAAAACTGTTCTTCTTATGCCAACCAGTCTTATATCTTTTCATATTGGAAATTAAGATAATTTGTTTTTTTCACTGAAGCAGAGTTTCTGAGGAAGTCAGACTCCTGTAAAGTTGTTATTCAGGAGTGATTGCCTGTACTGTAAGTACCTAAATTAATAAGATACTTCCCATTTAGATTCGGGAGTTTCTTCCTGGTCCTTCCAGAACTGCTCAGCATGAACAGCTTGTGCCTAACCCTTCCTAAACTCAGCCAGAACCCCAGAGCATTAACTGTGGGCATACAAACAAATATCACCAAATTTATGTGGCTTAATGAGCTACCTCACATTGGCTGAGCTTGTGTGCTCTGTTAGCACTACGACTTTCTTTTACTTAGCAAACAGTTGCAACAGCCACAGTTTGAGATGTTATTCCCCCATCCCAAGTTGTTTGCTCTTGTTCTGCTGCTGAAGACCATCCTTGCAGTCAGCGTGGCAGAACAAATATTCCTTTTCTCTCTCAGGTTAGTTTAAACTCCTATTCACTGCTCATTTAATCTAGTCTGTTGCCTTACACTATGTGGTTAACACATACGCAAACTGTTCTGCTGATTTAATTTCAGGGAATGATGATGTCTGACAGAAGTACGGCACTAAAGCTGGAGCTAGTTTCACTAGTGCTTGTCTATAAATGCCTTTAGCCCTTTTAATTACTAGGTAAACCACGTTACTTGGAATCTATGTAAAAGATACTGCCCCACATTTGTGGTGGGCTGACAACATGCTGATGCTCACCTGACAGGTAGAACTTAATAGTGTTACTATAGCTTGGGGATCTCACACTCAGGTCCTGTAAGTGGCTTGATGCTTGCGGCACTTTCAAAGACTATCTATGCGTACACACATCCTCTTATGAAAGCCACTGCCAGAGAAATTAATGTTTCCAGAATTGCCTGGTCACTATTTAGTAGCTCTTTTTCCTCAACCATTCAGTGAGAGAAGTTAGGAGACTTGGATTCAATGCCTTCATCGGTCTGCAGAGTTTCAAAAACATATTCTCAAAAGACTGCAACACAGTACCCATTAGTTTAGGTGGAAAGCATTCTTCACATTCCAAATTGTACTTTGGGTAGCAAAAGAAACAGAATTATTTTGGTCAGGAAAAGCATGAATGATATAAGCCAGTGAGAAGGGCATTTGGAAATAGGTATCACTACCTACAACTGAGACCATCTTTTATGTAATTATTTTGCAAAGAGGAAAATAATTCCAACACTTCTGATCTTCTAATTGTCTCTCTTTGTAGTCCAGAAGCAGGAGATTTTATAACAACTTCCAAAAATGATTTTTACAGCAAACTTACTTGCTGTTTGAAGCTTGCAGCTATAGTGTTCTTTTGAAGTCCACAGGTCTGCAAGCACCTTCTTACAGACCACCAGTTGTCAAAGGAGTTACCTGCAGAGCTATTATGTTTGGTTTTGAACATCCAGATCCATAACATTGCAGAGGTAGAGGAAACCTAAGCTGCTGAAAAGAGCTGACTTGTGAATGAATGTGAGCTGTGACATTAGCATTAGGTATTTAGGAACTGCATTTTGTTTCTCTTTGCTTTCATTTAATGCTATTTCTGCTCTTCTTCCTGTGCTGTTCAAGTGCTGTTAAAGTTTAAGATGCATACCAGTATGCAGATACATACTGGTAAACTGGTTTTTGGGTTTTTTTAATGGTGTAAGACATATGCTTTTCTGTAATCCTTAAACTGTGCTATAAATAATTCTTTCTAATATTAATAACTTATCAGTCTGCATAGCACTTTAAAACTAAAAAGGTTACACAGAGCTTGTAAGGTCTGACTCCAAGGCACTTTGTGTCTGTACCTAATCTAAAAGAGAATGAAAGCAGGGGTGGATAACTAGCCTCTGGTTAGCTCAATCTTTCATATCAATGAAAGACACAGATCACATTTGTCAAGATCAAATCAAGATTTCTGTGGGCATGTAGAGCAAACTGCACTTTCATGATTTATGTGAATGGCACATGGAGTTACCTCAAAAGTATTAATCAGAATAAAAATCTAACCATATAAACCCATAAAAAATGGGCTGATTATATAGCACAGGGATTGATTAGACTTATTTTGCCCGTTTGACTGCGATAGTAGCTTTTTTAATGCTATTAATCATATTAACTACCGTGACACTCAAGGTGTCAATTTGCACTATACCAGTATAATGACTTATATAGAACATATAAAGGTTGATCCTCCAAAGGCACAAACCTAAATGGCAATAGGGACATAGCTGTGAGTATGCATAGGG
This sequence comes from Mesitornis unicolor, assembly GCF_000695765.1. Taxonomy (NCBI): domain Eukaryota; kingdom Metazoa; phylum Chordata; class Aves; order Mesitornithiformes; family Mesitornithidae; genus Mesitornis; species Mesitornis unicolor. The sequence goes on along the minus strand of NW_010185420.1, from coordinate 6,790 downwards.
ATTGTCTTGAATCACTATAGCTATAAATATCACCTCTGGCCTTGTGCTGTGTTGATAAGATGCTGTGGTTTCTGGGCAAAGTGGATGGGCAGAGCAAGTTTTCAGTTGCCCAGAATATATTCCACAGAACTACTCTGTATAACCTTTTTGAATGTTTCCAAACATGCAAAATGAAAATAACCATTAAAGTAATCTCATTATTAATTTAGCCATGCCTGACTAATATTTTGAAGATTAAAGACACTACGCTATAGAAATGCTGTTACTGAGGTGTTGTCAGATACTGTTTGACTCATTAATTAGGTCTAGATTCAGATAAAAGGAAGAACCTTGTTTGAATCATCATGAATACAAAAAGATGGTATGCAGGAACTGGAGTCAGTTTTAATTTCAGTGCCATCACTGACAACCCAAAAAGATGTTTTCTTTTGTGTGTGAAATAAAGCTAGACAAGCATATCGGTAACAAAGGGAGGGTCTTCACACAACAAAGGATTAGCTTTTTTCATCATTATTCTCTTTTTCTTGTGGAAAAAATCAGCAAAAACTATGCACATAAGATCTAAGTAAGGATCCCAATGAAAACATGAAATAATTGCTGGAAAAATTTGGAAACATTATCTGTAGTGAAGAATACTAATGACAATCAAACAGTTTTCCATAGATGTTAGGAAACATCTATGCAATGTAAATTGGTCTCTTTATAGTATGATATGTGTATTAAAACGGAGAACATACATGACACTTTAATATGAGAGCATGTGTTTTTGTAAATCAGGGAAAAAATGTTGAAGTTGTGATTGCTAACCAGGAACACAAGTTCCCAGCTCGCATAGAGGCCAAATGGGATCCTTGTATAAATAAAAATGAGAGTTCAGAGTAAAACACTTTATTAATGTGACTCCAATGACAATTCCATATCCTGTTCCAGGGTTTACAGTTTTAAAAGGATATTGATAAATGGTGAAGGTTGAGAAAAGCCTTTCAAGGATGAATCATAGTCTGGAAAGCCTGCCTTTTAGTAAGAGACTGACAAAACAGAATCTAATTATCTCAACAATAAGAAGGTTAGAGGGTTGCCTAATCATGATCTGTAAAGTATATAAGTTGAAAAAAAAAGAAGTTAATACTAAAAGGATCTTTAATTTAACAGACAAAGCCAAAGTTAAGTTCAATCTTGTAAGACTGCAAGTCAGGAATGTGATTCTGACAGTGAGCGTAATTATGTATTAGTGAAATTTACGCAGATGTTACAGAATTTGCACAACATGAAATATTTACCTGTTTTTTAGGAGAAACTCACATACTTTAGTTCAACAGTAACTAGATGATTTTATGAAAAGAAAACAAAAACAAAACTAGAGCAAACCCAGAAAAAAAAACCAAACTCATGAAACACTTAGCCTAAATGATAGGAAAGATTTCTGTAGATAATTATAATGGTATTTTTTAGCTTTGACTTCACAGAAGGAAATCCATAGCCCAGCAACTGCTTCCACTTTTCCAGGATTGAAACTATGGCTTTTTTAAAGTCAATATCTGTATGTCCTTCATGAAATTGACAGTTGCGTCTCAGAAGTTGTGCAACTACATATTCCTGTATTTTGCTTTCTAAAAAAGACCTAAATAGGTGGCGTGATCTTTCTGAACTATTATCTATGTCTACAATATTTTGGATTTGGACCTTTCTCAAAAGGAGAAAATAACACTCAAAGTTTTAGTAAAAACGCTCAGGAAAGTGCAATTAGAATGTAACTAAAAAGTCAGGCAAATATTATATCTTTGAGAAGCTCTAGTGACTATTTATTCCCACAGTACACTATTCTGAAATGATCATATTGGCTAAGCAGGTGGCACTCTATGGTATATTTCTGATTTATCTGGAATATTGCATAAAGAACAGTAAAGTGAGCATTTCATTTTACTATAAATGAAAGATTTCTATTTTGAAACTATATATGTGATTTTTCTGGGTGGTATTTTTGTTAATCCATGTAATTTTCTGTGAAAAGAGTTACAGATCAACATTTTCTTTTATCAGTAAACTGTAAGAAGGTAAGCTACATAGGAAACAAATTTCTTTCTTGAAATTTAGTAAACAGCATTTTGGGACTACTCAACAAGGAAACATTCACTGTCTCCCTGAAATCTTAGTTTTCTGCATGTCCATCTCAAAATTCACTCTCATTTTTTCCTGTTAACTTCGTGGACCTGGTGGACTCATTCTATTTCCTTTTATACCCTTTCTGTTCTGCAGTTTGGCATGAATTACTTCTGCAGTTCTTATTTACTTGAAGTCTTATGGACTATGCCTGCTATGTATTATCACCCTTGTACCCAGCAAGTGAGCTCATCTAGTGACCTGAGTAGAAGACTCACTGAGGATTTTAGTCCACGTAAGGTGAGTCTTTTGCACCATGAAGCCAGTGAAACATCCGATTCCAACTGCATAAAGTGTATTAGGGCTCTGCTGGCTTACAATTGCATAAAGAGGAATGAAAGTCTGTTTGCATTATCAATATTTGAGTAAGAAGACCAAGAGGACTACAGGGAGGGCTAAAGAGTCAATTGGTGTTCATGCAACTGTAGAAAGCCCCTCTTCTGTCTGCTTCAACTTTGTATTTTTAATATGAATTGTTTGGAATGACTAGCTAGACAAACAAAATCTATGAGGCACTTTTTAGTTTATTTTCATTGTTTAACAGTTATACTTTCTCACTATTCATTTGAGCATCAGTATGCAGCATGCTATATCTGATCTAGAAATGAACTCATGGAAATTTTACAGTGATTGGACACGGGAGACCAGATCATGCCTCAGTTTAACTGACGAGGTTGCATGGGATGGAACCCAGCAGAGTTTGGCCTGTCTTCAGTCAGACTGTCATGTACTGTGATTTCTTTAGATTTCACTGTTTACAAGCCAAGTCAAGTTGGGTTAATACTAGAATACAATGCTTCCTTGTAAGAAACAATGGTGTTACTTAGCAAGTGGCATTCTTCTCTCTGAATAATTGCTCCTGGACTTTTGCTTGCTGTTATAAACACGCAGTGGATTGCTGTAGATTACCCTCCTAAATAAGCCACAGCTTCCAATTGTACATTTATCTTTTTGAAACTTGTAAGAGGAAAAAAACACATTCCACTCTTCTGACCAAATGCTTTTTACTTAAATCCTTTCATCATATACCTGTGTAAAATCTGTGGAAAGTTTAGCTTTATTGCAGTGTTTGAGAATATTTGGATTATAGTTGCAAACATTAGAGATGGTCTTTTGGTAATCTGTTATAAATTGACTCCTGATATTACAACACAGGTGGGAGATAATTATTCAGATTAACTAGTGCATACTTTAATATCCTCCAAATTTCTCTTGTAAAATTCATGACATACTCATCAAAATAAAGACTGTCCTGCAAAATTTGGGACAGATGGCAGTGCAAGATGACATCTTTTCTAAATGTGTCAAAATGTTCACTCAGTCAAGCAATATGACTGGTTGCGCATTCCTGGTGTGTTATTAAAATAACAAAAGCAGTAAAATCCACTTGCATGAACACCTGCTGCTAGAGTCACTTAAAATAAGTAAGGAAAACATATAATTAAGAAATATATAAATAATTATTTAACTGACAAATAAGTTAACAGTTTAATGTAGCTATTACATGGCTTAAGATGTTTTAAGTCAATGAGTTACACCTGTACTTGGATTTACAACATTCAAAATGAACACGTGACTTTCTAAGTGATACTGAAGGAAGTACCCTTCATACCGTATAACAAAACACTACATAAGAACAGACACACAACAGGCCTACTGTTGTCTGCTAGATTATATCTTTAAATCAGTATATATTCCTTTACCACTTGAAACAGGAGAGCACAGAAGTGATTGATAAGCCTGATGTCAGAGCCAGAATTCAGATTTGAGGAAAAAAAAGCACTGTCTGCTCTCTTTTGAGGATCTGACATGGTGGTAGGAACAAAGCATATAGAAAAGAAGAGCTGCAGATTCATTTTTTTTATTATTTTTTTTCAGCATTTGAAAATGTCGAAGACTCAGCTTATGAAGTCTAACCTAATTCTTGTGGCAGAAATTCTCAATGCATAAGTGTGATTTTTGTTTCAAAGTATGGAAAGATCTCCAAGACCCCTTTATTTTGTTCTCTGCTTTGTTCGCAGAGAACTCATCTGGTCCTCACCTGGTCTCAGTTCAGTGTCTCTCGCTCTGGGTAATATTAAGTGCTGTTATTAAACTGATCAAAGGAACATGCTGTGGAGTGAAACAAGGCTTATTTGAGCACGTATGTGCTACATCACCCTCAGTCTGAAATTATACACAGGAAGTGAACCAGAGACCCTGTGTTGTAGTACTTAGCAATAACCACAGGGCCCATACTCAGCCCATACTCTTGACCTTCATAGCAGTGGTTAGCTAACTAAAACACAAATGTTGAACAACTGGTCCGCTTATGAAAAAAAAAAATTTGTTTTAAACGATTGGGAACTAGGCAAATGACTACTTTGCAATTTCTGTATGGTAAGAAGGGGAACAGGAACAAGATGCTTCAGGGGATGGTATGCAATTATACTGTTAGCTCCATGTGGATGCATATGGGTGAATATGGTAACAACAGGCTGGTACTGTAGAAACTGCAGCTCTAAAGGGTTAACGAAGACCGCTCTTGCTGCATGCGACCAGGGAGCAAGGAGATCGACATCTGAATTGTGCGATCCCTCCGACACACACAAAGCAAACACACACACAGAGGTTTACTTCTCCATGCCCACCTGTTCAGCCCCACCGGCCTCGGCCACCCTCGGCCCCCGCCGCTTGGCGCGGGGCTGCGGCGCTCCTCGCCGGGGGCTGGGGATGGAGATGCGGTTTCTGTAGCGATGAGGCTGATGGCGGAGAGCTATTGGCTGCCGGCTTTGTAAATTTCATTCAGTTTGGTCCAATAGCAGGAGAAGAGCGCCTGGTACAGCCTGGACCTCTCTCTCCCCCCCTCCCTCGCTCCCTCTCCCCCCCCCACCTCGCCTTGCCTTGCAGATCAGTCTCTCCCCGGCTTGATCTCTGCATAGGCAATCACAGCTCCTACTCGCAGACCCAACTGTCCCCTTCTGCACTGATTGCAATGAATTTTCTGCCTGAATGTAGGTCGCTTACAGCCGAGAACACGAGTTTTCTTCAAATCCAGCGTTGTTGTCTTTCTTGCTGTTATTTTTAATTTTTCTCTTCCTTTCGTGGTCGTTGCATTCCTTTGGAGAAGGGAATAGCGTTGGATTCCAAAAAGGAGAGCAGGAACCGTGTGTGAATAATCCCGGCTGCATAGCCCGAGAGGATTTCCTGAGAGAATCTGGCTGTGTAAAAAAGACCCCTATGATTCTGCAGCTATTCCAGTGTTAAGGTAGGAGTACTGGATTTGCCGTTTGAGCGTTCATTTTATTTTTTTTTTTCTGTTGCTTCTCCCCCCCCCTTTTTTTTCGGCGCGGGTGGGGGAGAGAGGGAGAGGTGTTGCGGTTGGTACTCTGGCAAAGGGCGAGCAGTTTGCTGCAGTCGTCTGTGCTTTTACTTTTCCCATCATGATAAAGCGGTACTTTCTTTCTGCCATCTCCACCATCATACGCGGTCTCGTTGTCACATATGCGTATTTATGCAAATATATTTCATTTTCATCCGCTTCGGTCTCGTCCCTTATATCCCTCTTGCACCATAATTTGTTTGGAGGCATTTTGCTGCAATCAGCTATTTGGATAGGCTCTGGGGTTCTGTGTGAGATGTTTACAAAGTAGCTCTGCCTTACAGCCAAATAAACAGAAGAGTGTGGAGGAGAGGAGGGAAAAATCTGCAGTAGAGGCAAAGGGAGAAAAAGCAAAGCCACAGTTTCCTGCAAGCGCGGAGAGGGGCAGGAGCGATACCTCATGCTCTGTGTGCGCCTGTGGTTTTCAGGGAAACACAAAACCCAACATGTACGTTTCTGGTTAACCACTTCCTTCAGCACCAACAGAACCACAACCACAAAAAAAAAAAAAAGGCAAAAGGGGACGGGGGTGGGGAGGAGAACAAGGGAGGCGGCTGTTCAGAGGAAATCTTGGCTCTTCTTGGATTAAGCGGTTCACCCGCTCTGGTTGTAGCTGTTCTGTGATGGGGTTTTCTTCTTCCTTTTTTTTTCCTCTTTTGTTTTTCTTTTTTTTTTATTTTTTTCTTTCTTCGCTTTTCTAGGCTGGAGTAAAATGCCCGCTTTTA
>NW_010185420.1:0-348 GCF_000695765.1 Mesitornis unicolor | reverse complement strand
CACCCACTCCCTCCAACCCCAAAAAAAACCAAAACAAAAAAAAAAAAAAAAGGCAAAAGGGGACGGGGGTGGGGAGGAGAACAAGGGAGGCGGCTGTTCAGAGGAAATCTTGGCTCTTCTTGGATTAAGCGGTTCACCCGCTCTGGTTGTAGCTGTTCTGTGATGGGGTTTTCTTCTTCCTTTTTTTTTTCCTCTTTTGTTTTTCTTTTTTTTTTATTTTTTTCTTTCTTCGCTTTTCTAGGCTGGAGTAAAATGCCCGCTTTTATGATGAGCATGGGTTTCCGCACGTGATGAAGCGGGCACTGGCACTGGGGAGAGCCAACGTGCGCGGAGCGCTAGCTGTTGGGG
>NW_010185419.1:0-5974 GCF_000695765.1 Mesitornis unicolor | reverse complement strand
GGGGAGAGCGGCGTGCTGGGCGGGGGGGGCGGAAAGCGGGGACGTCGGAGGACACGATCTCCGAGTTGCTCGCACCTCTAGAGGAGCTGAGAGCTCTTTCCATACAGGTAGCTTAGACATGAAATTGCAGGTGGATCTCGGTAAGAGCACAGTCGGCTGAAATGCCGATCTCTTCAGCGTGTGTTTCGGTGCGCTGCTGACACGCTGCCAAGGATGTGAAGGAAAGGGATTTCACGCACAAGAAGGCACAGCCCCTCAGCCTACCCCAGCGACTGTCACATCGTGGGTGGAGGCCCTGCTCTCGGGAGGACACAGCCGAGGTGCCCCCTCGCTCCCCACGGCACCCACGCTGTCGGTGCACATCTGTCCTGAAGTGTCCTCAGCTGCTGGCGCTTGCCGGCGCTTGCGTCAGCAGCACCCTCGAAGGGTGCCTGCTTGCCCGAAGCTGCTAATTGCTGCTTGGCCTTTCCAGTGGCATTTACGTTTTTGCAGCACTGGCACAAACACTCCACTTACACAAAGAAATCGCATGAATTGCTGAAGGCCTGGCAGGCACCTACCCTGAGCCCTCAAGTAACGACCTTGGGTATCTGCATACAAGTGCAATAATTGTATGTAAATAATTTTTACCATCTCACTACAGTGAGGTTTGGTCTGAGTGTTCACACTGGTGCTTGCTACAAAATGGTTACTGTGTAGCAGTTTTGTATGCAAACACTTAAAGCAGTTTAGTGTTTCTGTAAGCCTAAGTATAAACAAGGTCTTCCCTTACCATTTCTTCAGTCTTGGGGCATCTTTAGTTTATTTGCTGGGATTTTATGAATGGGCTTTGATTACAGCAAAAATCTGCATATTGACAATGACAGAGTCAAGACTGAAGGAAGTAAAAATACAGTTGTCTGCATTGGATAAAATACATAGTGAACAATTTAACACCTTAATTGTAAAGAGTTCTATAGCTCCAAATCTGTGTATGAACTATAATCCTCTTTTTTAAAGATAAAATGTGACAAAGATTATCACAGTGGGTTGTCTGTTCTGTAACTTGCGCAGGCTTTCAGTTGCAGTAAAACCTGCTTCAGAAGCCTGGTCTGGTGTTCATCAGTGGATGTTAGGAGAAAACGTGGGTCTGTCTGTGTCCTGGCACACGTCAAACTGCAGGGTGAAAAACCTAAGCTCACTGTACGCTGGGCTGCAGCTTCACGTGCGGGCCTGAGACAGATTAGTTGCAGTCTTTTGTGGGAGGGCCAAAAGGGCAAATAGATTTTGTTGGTGCCATGGGATTGTGCTGCTTTTGTAATCGTACAGGTATGCTGCAGTGAGGTACAGGCAGCTTATATAATGCATCTTATGTATGATGCACATAATACATCTATGATTTTATGGGTGTGGATGCACAATACCAATTCGGACAGCAAGGTGGGCTCTAGTCAGTCTCACCTGGTCTTGTGTACAAAGCACACAGAGATGCCCTAAAAGAATCACAAGGAGACATGTCAATGCACTTCTCAGGCAGAGTGTGTTTCTCTTTTCAGAAAGGCAGTGGCAGTAGCACTCTTCAAAATGCGATTGAGAAAAGCACTCAAGAACATTTCTGTCATCCAGGCAGATGCTTTAATTGTCTAAACAGTCATCAGAACCGGTCCTGACTATTAAAGGGGGAAATGTCTTATAACTACAGCACAGAAGAGTTAAAAAAAAGCAGGTACTCACCCAGTTGTCTCACAGAACTTTTTACTGGCCTCTTGCTTGTTCTCTTATTTAAACACAGCTGTTCACCTCTATAGAGCACTGTAAGACAAAGTCCCTGGTGGGTAAGCACTGGAACAATACCAGTAAAATGAGTACCTGGGAATACACACCATAGCAAATTAGTTTTGTACTAATGCACCGTTCTACTATGACATAAGAAAACCTTGCTTGAGTTAAGTATGTTTTAACCTATTTCATTTGTGTAAACAGAATTAAATTGTAAACCAGAATTTAAGTGGTAGAGATTCATGAGGAGGTTTTAGAAGGACTTGAATCACTTTCATCAATCCTCTACTGTCGGTGAAAATATCTACTACTATCAATCGCCTGAGCTAGTTAGGGCTCACATTCATTCTACATGCTAGAGGATAAGGATACCTTAATACATTAGCCTAAAATATATATTTTTTTGAAAAAAATTCACAACTCTGAAAGATGACCAGATGATTATGCTGGTTTAATACACAAAGGAACACTAACAATACAGTGAATGGGGTTATTTTTAAACCAAAAAGGTCAGGGGTATTCCTCAAAATTCTTTTAGGTCAATGTCACTACTGAAAGGTTACTTGTGCCCTGGAAATACCTGATATTCTTGATCTTTCACTTGCATCATCCTTACATAGTGTTCTTTTAATGTAAGGTTATATTCTGTTATCTACTGCACATGGTACATACCTTCCCAGTTGATAATGCTGAGGGTTGGGTTTTTTTTCCCAAAAGAAAATCTTCATTTAGTTGTTCATCCTAATACTTACAGGCACTTTCCTATTTACCAAGCCACAATGTGATGATAGTTCCAGTGAGTGTCTGAATAACTAGCTGCAGAATTGGGTTCTCAGATCTCTTTATAGAAAGGAACAGTATTTCTATTTCTCCACAAAGGTCTATGAAATATATAACATAATATAAGTAATGCTCACCTCCCAATGTTGTTTATTAGGACATAGCATCTTAAAACATAACCTTATTTGATTTTGCTAAGGCCAGCCCCTAATAAATAAATAACATTAAAATACTGAAACTTGACATAGGCGCTAGTCAAAATTCGATGCATTTTTCACTGACGTTACAGCTGCAGCAGCCATATTTCATGAAGAAGTTGCTTTTTTCAAGTATGCAATAAGATCGGCTCTTTCATTTTGCTTTTTAATTCCAGCAAAAATAATTTTTGTACCAGGAATATATTTCTTAGGATTTTCCAAATATTGCATCAATGTACTTTCACTCCAGGTAATTCCTGAAAAACAAGCGCCATAGTAAAATACAAGGTTGGGCCAACATCATGTATTTATGAAAACACCAACAGTCTCAAATCAAAGAAGTGATGCTCCTGAATGTAATATGCCTGGAATCCAAGAGGGATGTGAGCATAAATGATATAAAATATAAAATGCACAAGGTGTACACTGTCTTTGTGTCACTTCAATAACTCAAATCCTTTTGCATCACAGAGAGTTGCAATTCTTTGCTTCATTTCACATAAAATTACTTACTACTTTTAAACTATGTAGGTATCTTTGTAATTCCAGTATTCAGAAGATTCAACTTTAATTTCATACAGCTGTTCAAAATGAGCATTTACAGATTGGCATGAAATTCATCAAGGTTGTCCTTCATTGAAGGGCACTAGTAAAAGGCTTGGCAGTGGCCACTTCCTGGAATCTCTTGACAGAAGCTGAAAAAACATTAGTGTTTCTTTCCAAGCCTGCTAAAAACTGTCTCTATCAACAGAAGCTTACCATTGTGCTGAAGACTATAACAACACATTCAGGTTTCTCTTCTGATCTCCAGAACTGGAGCTTTGCCTAAAGTGGATGTAGATAGCACTTTGTTGGCTATATTTTAAAAACTTGTACTAACATCTGTGTTATTTGTACACTGAGAAAAAATAGTTAATATGTGCTGACAATGTTTTGTATGAAGGAAGTCCCAGTATAAAGTCAATGTCACAAAACATTTCCTAGAAATCACAGAAAAATAAAAAAGTTAGCCAATTCTAAAGAACCTTAGTAACCAGAAAAAAAACAACCAACAAACTGATCTGTATTTGTAATTCAGGGCTTGATTCAAATAATATAATTTGTATTCAAATAATATCAATAAAAACAATGAAACCCACACAGAATCACTTTCCATTTTTAGATGCTCCATTTATTTTCAAGACTGACTGTATAAAAAACACAAGACAAGTCATAGTAGATAGTAGTGGGTGACAGTATATGGTAAAGCGTTGCTGAGCAAAGCAACTGCAGCACAGCATGATGCCAGTAGAGGGTAGTGACCAGCTAACAAAATCTAAACGGACTGGAGGAACAGGAATTAAAATCTGCTCATTGATACTACAGAGTTCTGGGAAAGCTATATACCTTTTGACATGGCATGCTAAATATTGGTAAAATTTCTTTTTAATATAGGGATCAAGGATTTTTGTTTCTGAAACTATAGCTCAGATTCATCTGCAGTAATGCTGTGAGACTAACTTCATGTAAGGCTTTCTATTGTACTTCTAGAAAAAGTTGTTTATTTTTCTTTAATACATGTTCCCTCCAACACTGCACCTCATCTATGTCACCTCTTAGTTTTACCTTTGTTCTTGTTTGCATCCGAGTAAGAAAATCCTGCAGCTTGTCCTGTTCTGCGGCCAAATAAACCCCAAAGATTTGGTCCTGTCTTGTGCTTTCCATCTTTTTTCAACTGTGTGGCACTGAGAACATTTCTGAATAAAGATGATCTTGCCTTTTTCAGCATCACCCATTTTGAGCTCTGTAAAAAATCTAAAAAAGAAATTTGAACGATGTTACAGGTAAGTTCACTATTGTTGGTCACATGTATCATCTCCTTCTACAGTTTTATACAATATTCTGTCTTGCACAGTCATAAAAAATAATGTCTCAAAGTGATGAAAATTTGACCCAGACTTAATTGTAAAGGTAAGTTTTGGTAAGACCGTTAAGCTGCATAATTTCTGAACATGATCTGGTTGCTGATGGTCCTGAATTCATTTTTTTTAAGCTACCCAATTTACAATTAGGAAAAAGCACCATGGGTTTCTTGCTGCATCTCTGAGAGGTGTAGAATTACAGAATTTGTTATTCTTATCTTTGGAAGCTTCAAGTTCCTTGATTGCTGTTCCTCGATGGGAAGGGTTAAAGGTCAGTGTACTTCTGCCTAGAAGGACGATCTAAAACACAGCAGCACCTGAGGATTTCCCTGTGGGTCACAGTGCTACCTAGAGTGTCTCCAGACCTGTAGAATCAATTCAACTCCTCCAGTGCCCGTCAGGACACGTCCATGATAAGGGGATTTCCAGAGGCACCGGCCCGGGCAGAGAGGGAAGGTGCCTGCGAGGCAACTCTACCATTTCTACTGTCAAAACAGAAGCAATGTTCTCATGAGGCCTTCTTGCCGTGCTGTTAGACAAAGGCAAGGCCAGGCAGGAGATGTAATTGCCAGCACCAAGCAGAAGCTGCCCACAGGCTCCGCTGCAATGGTTGAGTTTATCCGGCTGCTGAGGGACATGCACAGCATGGCATGGCCTGAAGGCCAGGCTGTGCCTGCAGCACAGCCCAGCGCCGCCCCAGTCTGCACCTGCCCAGGGTAACCGTCCTGTGGATCACTGACCCCTTCGGTGTGCAGTGGTCAGGGCCACTACAACCACAGAGCATTGACAGCTCCTGTGTTCAGTTGAGGATTTCTTTATTTTTGAATCCAGCTATTAAAGTTGTGATGAACTTTATAATGACTTTGCATTCTTCACCTTTTTTTAACTGTGTACTTATTTTCCTAAAGATAGTTATTTTTTCTGGATGTTTTTTGTATCTGTTTCCCATGAAACACATTGAGTTCCCTGGGCCTCTGTATCATGAGAATTCGCAAGATGAATCCAGACTCTTCTCAGTGGTGTCCAGTGACAGGATCGGAGGCAATGGGCACAAACTGAAACACAGGAGGTTCCATCTGAACATCAGGAAACGCACTGTGAGCGTGACTGAGCACTGGCACAGGTTGCCCAGAGATGTGGAGTTTCCATGCTTGGAGTAATTCTCAGAGGGGGCCGGGCGGCACCCCCGGGCCCCCCCGCCTGCCGCTCTCCCTGCCCGAGCAGGGGGTTGTCCCCTCTGGCCTCCGGCGGTTCTTCCCGCTCGGTGGCTCTGTGACACCGCCCCCGCCCGGGCGCTGGAGCGGGGGAGCCCAAGAGCGCCTCGTCTCGGCACCATTC
>NW_010185418.1:0-462 GCF_000695765.1 Mesitornis unicolor | reverse complement strand
GTTAAATGTAGGCCTTAAAACTGACTTAAGCATAAATTTCCAGGAAACAAAAACTGAGAAATCATCTCAAGATGTGCTGAGTCTTGAGATGTTTTGGGAATTTTGTGTCCTAATTCTTCTCTGGCCTTTGTATCCTGCCGTGTCCACATGAAAGATAAAGCTTGAAGTGGGACTCCCTGCATTGGTCTGCATTGAAAGGGGTTGGCTGGTTAATAGTTTCCGTACAAATTATGAAATCAAACAAAACCATTTTTATTCTTTTTAAATGATGCATTCATTTTTCATGAGCATGGTGAAGTCCGGGAGCATTACTTCTGCCATCCATTTTGCTTATCCTTTGTGCAAAGTTATGGGATCCAAAGACCACTATTCAAACGCCAAGTTTTCTCCAAAACTTGACAAAGGTGTGCCAAAGCCAGAATTCAAGTAAGTACTCATGATACACTTTTCCACTGTTTATCC
>NW_010185417.1:261-2170 GCF_000695765.1 Mesitornis unicolor | reverse complement strand
CGGGGCTTGCCCTCCTCCACCGGGCACTGGACCAGCCTTTGTCCTGACACTGTTGGGGTCCTGGAGGCCCCCCAGGCTCTGCCCCATGGCCAAACCCTGCCCCAGGGCTGGATCCTGCACCCACTCCTCCCTCTTGATTTGTGCAATTAGGAGAGCTGTTAACATAACGCCCTGATCCCAATGGCACGAGAGGCGTTTCAGACCCCGGGAGCATCCAACAATGATGAAAATTAATCAAAAAGATGTTGTGTCGCAGGTTGTTGACCAAACCCAACTGCCTCTATCAAAACTGGGTTCCCTTTGATTTTATTGTGTTCGTGACCATATCAGAAAGTCTGTGTCAGCCCAGTGCAATTTGTGCTTTCCAGCCTCGGGGCCAAATATTCTCAGTGGAGCAGATCTAAGGGTCATAGTTGAGGCTTTGAGCAGTAGGATCCAGAGTTTCATGGCTCCCTTTGCACACTGTGAGCTACAAAACATGAGGAGCCCCATGTCTGCCACAGTCTTGTGGCCAGAGTGGGCCCTGGCTGAAGTGGAGTTCAGGCGGAAGCACCTTCCTGCTGCTAAGAAACTCCTATTTTTTATTGGAACTGTGCTAATGAGGGTGGTTAAAGCTCTCAGGCAATGGCATGAAGCTGCCGCCTGGTGTGACTGCAACAGCGTTGGCCTTCACCTCTCCCAGATTTGCAGACTGAGGTTGAAAACCATCCCAGGAGCAGGGACAGGGTGAGCTCAGGGCTGGGGGGCAGATTTCAGCTATCCCTGGGATCCCCACTGATGCCTCCTCTGAGGTTTGTCTCCAGATCTCCTTTACATCCATAGGGGATTCTGGTGATTCAGAGAGCCAAGACAAGCTGGTGGTGGGAGCCTTGGGGCCACCAATGTCCCCAGCATGGCTGCCTGCCCCTATGCCCTCTCCTCATGGTAATAACCAGGAGTGGCTGGAGCCATCCTGCATCATCCAAGGCTTCTCCCGGAGACAGACATGAGATGGTGGTCCACAAGGGCAGGATGGGGTGGCTGTGTCCTGGGCGGGCATTTCACCCTGCATGGTGACAGCTGCTTGTGTGGGGCTTACCAGAATTGAGGTATTACTCCCCGTTTTTGCAAAAACATGGGTTTAACAGATCACATATGGTATGGGGGGGTCGTATTGCCTGAAATTCTGTTTCTGGGTGACTTGTACTGTTCACAACAGCTCTTAGTTTTTGTTTTCATTCCGTGGGGAAAGCAGCTCTGCTCCAAAGGTCTGTTGTCCTGTGCTGCTGACCTTTAGACTGCAGCAGCCTTCAGTAGTAAACAGCAAGCAGCCCTTCAGACCCCTGAGAGTGGGGAAGCCTGGACAAGGAGTGTGTGATTATAGACACTCGTTAATCAGCTGAAAAGAAGTGCATGGGAGAAAGGACCTCTGGTGAAAACCTGGATTAAAAAATTACTTTCTTTTGGGAAGTCTGGAGTTTTGTGGGTCTAGCCCACCCACTGTGTGCTCAAAACACGCCTGGCATCACGATTCCCTAAAGCCACGGTGCAGGATCCAGCATAGGCACCTCTTTCACACTGTTTTGGGTAAAGTGCTCTCACCCTCAAAGGTGGGTAGAGGCATTGATACTCTGGGTTTTGAAACTCTTCATGCATCCAGGCGGGAGAAAATCTCTAAAAAACCACTGATCTCCCTTATCTTCCACCTCGGGGCTTTTGAACAGCGTTGAGTGTAGATACATACATTAAAAAATAATAATATAAAAAAAAGTAAAGCGCACAGAGCAGAGGAGCGAGCACCCGAGGAGCCGCCTGGGAGGCGTGTGTAGTGGCGCTGCTACTAGAGAGGAGCGGTAGAAGCCGAGCGCCTTGTAGGGAGTTTACGGCGGAGCAGGCAGAGCTGCGGCGGCCGGGAGCCCTGCCTGCTGCC
>NW_010185417.1:0-220 GCF_000695765.1 Mesitornis unicolor | reverse complement strand
TCAAGAGGAGACACGTGTATGTAAGCGCCTGGCACTGCCGGAGCGGGGCCCAGGCAGGCCGGGCAGGGGGGTCCCGGGGCGCGGTGCCCCCCGGGTGCAGGCGCTGACTCTGTGTGTGTGCGTGTCACCCCCCAGTGCCACCGCTGCGGGGGTGACGTCGCGGCCTGGCGTGAGCACGGGTGCATGAGCTGCTGGCATGCCGAGGGCCCTGGGGGTCGCA
>NW_010185416.1:0-356 GCF_000695765.1 Mesitornis unicolor | reverse complement strand
CACCCCACAGTCCAAGCTCCTTCGGGGGGGGCAGCTCCAGCGTTGGCATCAGAGTCCAGCTGTGATTTCCCGGAGCCGTTTGCTTTCTGAGGCCGCCCCAAAGCCGCCGCCTCCTCAGCCACGGGGTTTTGGGGCTTTCCTCTCCCTCCAAGGCTCCGTCTGTGCCTGCCGAGACGGTTCCCGAAGCTGGTGGCAGTGGCCGAGCTGCGGAGCCTCCTCCTCCCATCGCTACCTGTCCCGGTGCCGATCGATGCAGCGCTAAAACCTCGCCATCGACTTTCCTGCGCCGTTCCCCCCCGTGCGGCTGCGGGAGCGGGGGATTAATCTCCCCACATCCCCTTTTAGACGGGGCTGCT
>NW_010185415.1:36142-44724 GCF_000695765.1 Mesitornis unicolor | reverse complement strand
AGTCGGTGGTCTTCATCTTCTCGCTGATTGATTGCTGCGCCCTCATCTTCCTCTCCGTCTACTTCGTATCCTTCTCCTCTGGGCTGGGGGAAGGGGCGCCCGGGTTGGGTAGGGTTTGGAGGACTGAGGTTGGGCTGGGCCCGTTGAGGCGCTGCTGCGAGCGGGGCCGGAGCCGCTGGGCTGCCGGTGGGGGTAGAGGGCGAGGGGCGTGAGGGCCTGCGCTGGGTAATGGTCGCTGACGGGGCGCTCCCTGGGCAGCAGCCGGTGGAGGGAGGTTTGGGAAGGTGGAACGCCTCGCTGCGGGGTAATGTGGGTGATTCAGGGCCCAAAATACCTCCGGTCCTTTGAGTGCTGGAGCTCGGGTCGCTGCTGCGGGCGTATGCGGCCGGTGCTACGGAAAATACCTCGGCAGCAGTGGTACACGCCTGGTGCTAATGTAGAGGAAGGGGTGTCGAAGCGTGCTTCATACCCTCAGAAATTTCCCAGGCCTAAAAAAACGTGATAAGGATACCTTATTCTGTTTTAGATATGAGCTTATAACCGAGAGACCATTAATTCCTCAATAAACAAAATTTCTATATTCTTTGTTACAAACTTGCCTGCAGTCTTTGCTGTCTGGTTCTGTTACAATGTAAAAGCTCTGATTTGGTGCTCTCTTCTTATTTTTGTGAGTAAAGGAGAACTGGCTCTGGTGATCTTTCAAATCCTGGTGCTATTTCAGAATCTACCCAGTTCTAATAGGGAAAAAAAAGGTACAGAAGCACTTGGAAGAAAATAATCTTAGAAGGATTGGTTGATTTGTTGAAAAATAAGAAGAGCTTACCTACTTTTTAGGGATAGAAAAAAATCTTGTGCTTTTCCATTTTCCTCTAGAAAAGGAGCATGAGTTCTGCAGGACATAGCATGATGATGACATAGCATGATGATGCACATGCAAAGCCTTTTGAGAGATTCATATATCGGTTGAAAGGTCATTTGATAATGCTATTTCCTAGCAAAGTCTTAATTAATCCAATGTTGCTGTAAATGTAGAGAAAAAAAGAAGTAGATCCACTTTTTAAAACTGCACTATTTGGCTTTATTGTGAGGAGAGTTTAAGAAGTGCAGTAACTTTTTCTTCCTTTTAAGTTCTGGTTTCAAGTGTTGTAATAGTAATTCTGGTATGAAAAATACTGACTTTGTTTCCCTGATCTTTTTAAAGTGTTGAACTGAACTTTAGCACTTGTGCAACAGTTGCTGTTTGGAAAACATCATAAAATCACTTGGCCTGATAATAAAATGTGGCCTAACGTTCTACCTAAAGTAGGAATGGGTTGTAACTAGTTGAGTGCCTTTGGTAGATCAGCTGTAGAATGAGTCAGTCTACGCTGAGAGCAGAGTGCTTTCCCCAGCTTTTTGGATCAAAATAAAGCTTTGGGTATTCTGAGTTACTGTACAATTTTTCCTTACCTGGACTTCAGATAATTACACTATCAGATTTGGAATGCGACTACATTAACGCTAGATCGTGCTGCTCAAAACTCAATAAAGTAAATTATTATTCTTTGCATTTGTTGTGTTTAAGAAAACAATCCTCCATCTTAGCATCACAAATAATAGGGGTACAATATATACCTGAAGAGATCTGATTGGCAATGTTTTGCACGTATCCTTTCTTTCAGTCTGCTGGTCTTTTTTCAGATGCCCATCTTTTAGCAAGTTCAGTCTACAAAAGGCTGTTTCTCTGAGCCTTGGCGCTCTGAGATGGGCTGTTGCTCTGAATTCATGGGACTGACACTTAATTGTTTGCAGAGCTCTTGAGTTCCATGCTTCCGTTCCTGTAGGTGTGCCTCACCAAGGATGTCTACCCAGAGTTCATTCACAAGATCTTTATAGCAGCTCCCTCTGACGCTTCTGTATAATTTCTAACCTCTCTTGAACAGTAGAGAGTTTGAAAGTGTTAAGGAAAAGTACCATTTCAACCAAATCTGCTTGAAACTGATTTCATTAAATCAATGTGGCTTCTCTGCATGGGTGTTCATTTTGATTTAAAGGGATTTTCTTTCTCGGTGTAAGAGAGAATGCTATAGGATACTACCAAGCCCAAAATGTGTTATTGCCAGGGGCTGACCCAGTTTAACTATGCCAGTTTTCATATTGATAAACTTTATCTGTTCCAAGCTGGAGGGTGTTTGTATGTCCTGTGTCTGTGCAGATTTTAATTATCTTTTTCTCTCATTCCTAAATCAAATATTCTCTGCAATTATTTCAAATGAGCACTGTATACTTTCTTAACTCTTTCTTAAATACTTGTGTAATATAGTATTCAAATACAACTTCTCTGTAGAAATTTTTGGAATACGTGGATAAAGTACCTCTGTTATAATATCTTAGGGCTTGATTTCTGGCTTACTCGCATGCAGTCTGTCTAAAGGTATAAAATTTCCCATATTGTGGTGAAATCACATGATTTTTTTTTCTTCCATGAATTTTCTCTCCGAGTCTGATGTTACTGGAATCTGATGATATCTCCTTATATATTTCATTTTCTGAAAGGAATCATAGAATCGTTATGGCTGGAAAAGATGGAAGTTATATTCGTGTGTACAACTTCTTTCTTTTCTTCCTTTTTTACAGTGGGTGGTCCCTGAGGTGATTGGCCATGCTATTGTAACTGTATTAATGCTTATTTCATTACACTGGTTCATCTTTCTCCTTAATTTGCCAGTAGCCACATGGAATATATATAGGTAAGTGCAAAGGATTTGTGTGCTTTTTTTTTTTTCCCAAATGTTACTAGTTTAGCTTTAAGTGTAGTATGAAGATAAATAATATGTCACGGTGAGATGTTTCCGTTGTGTTCTTGAGCTGCTAACAGATTTCATGGATCTACCTACCATAAAACTCTCTTCTTCTTGCAATTAAAATTACAAGAAACCCAACAGTGGAAGGGATATGAAGCTTTTGGCCTTTCCTTACATTCACTGTAGTGCTCCACAATCCTGAGTTGTGAATCATTCCCAAGTTTGTGGGAAATAGTGGCATGCTAATTGGATTATGAAGTAGTAATGCAAACATAGTTGTTAATGGTTTTCGTCCTGTGCCTATATCCGTGATAGTGATATCAGCATGAAAGTACTTAGGTCAGCATGGCTGATGGTTGTAAAACCATCGGGCTGTGGTGTTATACCCTACACCCTCCTTCATTTACTCTCTTGGCTTCATTTGCATTGTTTTTGGTCCCCTATCTTGCCTCTTTGTATTTGGAAAGCTTTGCAGACTTTTCATCTTATGACAACTCAGTGTTACTGGTCTTTGTGTACTGGGCCGACCACTACTTTGGAATGGTTTATTTGCCAGTAGGGGTTTCCATGTGGCAAGGCTGAGGTTGGTTCAGAAATGTTCTTTTTATTGTGTCTCACTTGATGAGCAGAGAATGGAATCTTTACAGGTGTTGTGCTAATGAAAACTGGGTGTGGATTTGTCGCAAATTCTCTCTAATCACTGTACTACAGGAAGTTCAAAAGTTTAAGATGCAGGTATGAAAAGCTGGCTGTAATTCTTGTCTGCCTGAACCTGCTAGGGCTAAATATTTGCAGGGATGGGTCAAGTTGTTGGTAAGATTAAACAAAAAGTTTCGTAGCTCTCATTAACAAGAGGCTGAGAATCCCTTTACCGATAACCTCATTGTTCTTGGGCAAAATAACCATGCATTTATCAGCCCTGTTTTCTACAAAACTGCTGGCAAAGTTTTCAACTGTTTCTAAGCTGGAGTAATAGGACACTTGTATGCTTAATAAACAAATGTTGCCTAAATACGCACACACAGAGTTTTGTTTTGCCGCTTGTAATACACCTGTATTGTACACTATTGCACAAAATGACCAGTACTCCTGCTGGTAAGTATGGAGTTTGGATTTGGTGTTTAATTTATGCTAGGCTGTTTCTACAGAGACACTAGAAAGAAAATGCATTTTCTTTGAAGCGTTGAAGATTTCTTGTACTGGTTACCCCTTTGCTTCTTCCTTTTGCTTACTTATTTTAATGTTTAAAGTAGCCACTTGCTTTCCCTTCTAAACCTGGTCTGAGAGAATTTTAAAAAGATGCAGTTATTTCTGTTTCCACACTTGAGGCAGTAAGCTTTGCTGCTCTCATTCTGTATTTGTCATACAAATAGGAAGGCATTCTGGATATCCTAAAATCCAGGTTTATTTCCTCAATTTTAGATGTGCAGTGTAGGCAATAAATGAAAATGATACTTTGCCTGTCCTGCCACCTGTATTGCTAATCTTGCCTTCTTCCTGAGTTTCACCCAGGTTATCCTAGACTATTCCATCTATAAGAAAGGACTTGGAGCTTTGCAATAGCAAGTGTGTTGTTTAGCATTATAAAAGTAATCTGATTATTTGAGATAAAACTTATATTTGACATTGGAGTATTCAATGGACAAAAGGTATGTTAGTCAGAAAAATGGTGGACTGTCAAGTAGTTTGCATACACTGAAGAGAGGTGAAGGTGTCAATAACTAAACTAGGATTAAGTGGGAACAAATGAAGGGTGTACCCATTATCATGAGCTGCAGGCTTCTAGCATCAGCTTAATGTGTTTGAATCTTCTTTGTATGTTAGAGTATTTCAAGAACCAGTTTATGGAGTAAAAGTTGCTGCACATGAATTCAGAAAGGTTTAAGATTATTATACTACTCCAAGTTGAGTACAGAAATCAAAATAATTGGTTGAAATTGAAGAAGTCTGTGCTTTGTAGTATATCTAAGTGGCAATATAGAGAAAGGTGGGATGATAATCCCTTCCCCTTAGTCTCTTTCCTTCAAAACTTGCTTAATCTTGATGAGTAAATGGTGCAGTTACAGGGAGTACCGGCTTAATTCACTAATTGTCTCAATGATTTCGGTGAGAGTACAGAGGTGGTGTGTGAAAGAGGCATCAGAAACAAATCCAAGGGAGGATTATTTGTTCAAAACCAGCATCAGGGAGACTTTCAAAGTTGCAGCATGTTTACTGTAACATCCTCTTGGCCCTTCTTGTTCAGCATACTCAGATGCTCATTTTAATTTGGTTTGGTTTTTTGCTGAATTTTGTTATGTCTTGTACAATCTCCAGTGAGACATAGTTTTGTCTTACATTCTCCTTGTTTTAAAACTAGATATTGAAGGAGTTTATTTGAAATCTAATATTCCGTAGACCTGCTACTATGTAAAAGAAGCAAGATATACAAAGGAAAAGTTGAATGTGACTAGCCAAAAAGAACGCAACTCAGAAGTTTTTTTAGGAGTTGAACACTTCCCTTTCTTTGTTGTTACATAGACCTGCTTGAGACAATAGATCAAAATAATGTGATTCTGGTCATGTCTTTAAGTAGATCATACTCCTCTTAAAACTGAAGGAGTTGGTTGGGTTTTAAAAAAAAAATAAATTAAAAAAATCTCTAAAATATAGTGAAAATTCTGACCAGGACTTCCACAACCCTTACAAAATGGTGCAATCTAGAGGGAAATGTCCCGTTGTAGCTTCCGTCGAATGGAAATTCTGGAGTTAGCAATGCATATATTTATTAAAGCTGCCAGTTCTCTTGTTCTGTGTGGTTTTACTGCACTTTTTTTTTTTTGCTTTTTAGAGTATGACACCTGGCTTGAGTTGCGTTTGGCAACATCTTGGTGTCATTGTGTCCATGACTGCAGGTCCTTAGATGTATGATATAAGCTGTACTAAGTTGTGGGCCTCTTGGAAAAACGACCTCCCAAGTTCTGAAACCTTTAATTAAGTTTCAACATTTAAGTGTTACCACTCCTCTTAAAAAGCAAAATTAGCAATTCTAGAGGTACAAGAAAACTATGCATTCTATCTCTATTTCTAGGGTAAATTGGTGCAGGAAACTTGTATTCTTCCTTGTAATGCATTTTATTGGAGTAGTTTTCCAGTGAAGGGATGATAATTTGTGTTATAATACTAAAAATAGACAAAGCGCTTAAAACTTTGAATTTAAAACAGTCTCAAACGGTAATTATTTCACATGAACTATTTCTAATGGGACATAATTGTCTTTGTTACGAGTCAAATATGTTGCAGTGCTTTTTAGTGTCTCTGAAAGAAAGACAAATACTGTGGTCTTAATATTTTTTTTTGTCTCCTGCTGCTGCTAGAAAACATCCTTGTTTCTTGTTCCCTTTCTTCCCCTCCTGTTATTGAAATGAATGTTGTAAGAGGTGGGGGAGATCCATTTGGAGCTCAAGTGGTGCCGTTCTTTGAGTATATGAAGAAAATCAAGAAGTGGTGTGTTCTGTTCTGAGACTTTGCTTTTGCTCCAGGTGTAAGATCAGGATTTAAATCCCTGTGTAGAAGGAGCACTATTCCAGGAAGGTAGAGCCTGTTTGACATTTAAGTGAAATAATAACACTCTTCTAGACTGAGCTCAGCTGGAGCGAGAACTTCATGTGCTTGCATTTGCTCTCTTGAGAAATGCTTCTGACAAAAGAACTTGCTGCTTCTTGAATTTCCACAGGACACAAGCTTTATTTTGCTGGTTTTAGTCTTCCTTTACCTTATACTTCACCTTGTTTCACTCAGCTTTTGTTCTTACGTGGGTTTGGGCAGCAGTACTTAACTTCAATTCTACCCAGTCTCCCATTCTGTCAGCCTCAGTCTCTCTGCTGAGTTAACGCAGGATGGATATGATAAAGACAGGAATAATACACGGATGCTTGTCTTACGCTATCTCACTTTGACCACTGGAGTTTGTTATTATCTATGTGGGGTTTTATTTGTAATTTAAAAAAAAAAGCTAATTCATAGCTATAATGATTCTTTCCCAGTCCCTTTCATCCTACGCATCTTTCCAGTGTGGGTAGATGTTTCCTTCATAACACCAAGTAACGGCAAACAGCAATTAAAATGAACTGGAATTAGCTATTACCTGGAAACTTTCCCATTTATACATGAGAAGCTGAGCTGATGCTTTTAGTACTACTTGTCCTCTTATTCTCTGTGGCTTGTAGTGGCAGAGATACACACAATATCCTGAAGCTGAAATAGAATTAAAGAGCAGCTCCCTTATGTTGAAGTGTGAAACAACTCTTTAGATGAAAGTCCCTTCCGTGCAAGTTCTGACTTGCCCCTTCCCCTGACATCCCCTCACATTTTGATGACTCTACTTCTATTGTTTGTCTTTTTTTCTCTTAATCTTTCAGATACATTATGGTGCCAAGTGGAAACATGGGGGTATTTGATCCCACAGAGATCCATAACCGAGGACAACTGAAATCACACATGAAGGAAGCCATGATTAAACTAGGCTTTCATCTGCTGTGTTTCTTCATGTATCTTTACAGGTTAGTTTCAAAAATTGCTCCCAAGGAACAGAGGAATTCTGCGTCAGCTATTTTTATCTCCTCTCTTCTGCTAGTGTAATTGCTGGTATTTGTGTCTTCTCTCTTTGCATCATGTAAGCCTCAATAAATTTTGACAGTTATCTCCAGGTTTATTATAGGCCTTTATTCTTTCTGATCAAACATTGTTTGGAAACTCAGACTACTCCTTAATCTCAAACCCACTATAAGTTGAATATAAAGAGTTACATGGTTGCAGCACCTAGAGTAAGTGGCCTATTTAACATAGAAATCATCTTGAGGACCAGGTTTATTTGACAAGCTGTGTTTTAGAAAATAAAGTTGATCTGGCTAAGTTAGAAATGGGTGAGTTCTGTGATGGGGCCTCTTACTACAAGATGAGGAACTACTGCTCTTCTGCTGCTGCGGTATTACTTCCACGGTCCTTGTCTTTGTAAGCAGGGTGCATGGCATGGTTGCCTTGACTTTCTATTGCAGAATTGAGTGCAGCTCTTTAATGAAAGCGAGAGCTGTTTCTACTTGCACGTGCTTCAGTAATCCACTGGTCTCATGTTTTCTGTTTTGTCACAGTATGATTCTGGCTTTGATAAATGATTGAGAAGTCGGAAAGAACCATTGGCTGCCAGATTGGGTCATCTCTCCAGTGACTGGTTGTGGAGCCGCAGACACCTTCTGAACATACCTAGAATCAGTGTCATCATGCAGTATATTTTTCCTCTTTGAACAAGAAATATTTTTCTGTATTTTTAACATAAAATATTTTCAAAAGACATTGGATTTGTGTAGCAGTTGTTTTTGTTCCTTTACAACCCAAACTGCTGGAGCTGCTGCTTCTGAAAGATGAAATCCTTGTTTGCAGAACTGATCCCATAGGAATTAAATGATGAGAAGGCAAACTCATTTCAGCAGCATGGGCTGATAATAGTGGTAGTTCCAGAACAAAGTTAAGTGCTTCTTACTGAAAGGTGTCAGGATGTGCCTCTGGCTGTCAGGCTGTCCTATTAGAGCCTAGTTTGAAGCAGCACTTAGAACATAGATTTCAAAGTGGAACAGCAGCACAGCTTGCATCTTTTTGTCAGTGTTTTTTCCTGCTAAAAAGTAATGGAATAAAAGTTACGCTTTTCTCCTTTTCTATCCTTCCCTCTAACAACCTATATGAAGTCTTGTGTTTGGATGGATTAAGGTCCCTTTGGTGAAAGTGACACTTGTGTGGAAGAGTGAAAAACAGATAAATAAGAAA
>NW_010185415.1:0-36111 GCF_000695765.1 Mesitornis unicolor | reverse complement strand
CTTTCCCTTCAACTTCTATCATTGAAATACATCATAGACCTTCATACAAAGTAAGTATCATACTGCACCAGAGCAAAAGACTATCTGCAGTTACTGCTCCCTGAACCTGCTGTTTCCATATCCAGGGAGGTGAATCAAGAATAGGTCTGGCTCAGGGAGGTGGTCTGGTAAACCAGAACCCAGTTATCCCAATTCTGATGTGACTGCTTCAAAGACATCATGAACCTAATTCCTTTTTTCTGCAGCTCTTGCAGTGATAAGTGTATAAACCTGAGTTTGTACCCTCACTGACCAATAAATGTCTTTAAATTTTTATATGTGCATAGAAACAGGTTTTTTGAAACAAATGGATCAAGTGAAACACTTCAAAAATACGGGTTTCGTAATTAAGTCCTAAAATGTAGGAGCTTTTCTTTCTTAAGTACTTGTAGTTAATGTTAATCACGGCCAGCAGTGAAAAGATAACACTAAAGCTCGATTTCTCTAGATACCTCGTGTTCAATGTTTGTTGTAGGAAAAGCTTGGCTTTAAATTTATGATGGATGGATGGAGTCCAAGTTCAGCTGTTGCAAAGATGGAAAAACTGCTGAAAATTAAGCTCATTAAGAACTAACTACAGAAATAGCTACCACAGCTGCATGCCACTGACTACTTGACACCACAAAAATTAAACTACAAAAAGTACTGCCTTATAAAGCTGAAACCCACTTACATGCTAGGCAGTTAAGTTCTCTTAGTTGTATGTGGGAAAAAACTCCAATCATTACACATATTTTGGATTTTATCTATTAGAAGAAATGGAAGTGTTAGTAAGCTGCTTAAGTCCTTGCTGTAGCGCTAATAGTAGATAAATTTCATTAATGACATTTCACACTGAGAAACATGATCGTTAATCTGTAAGTCCATCACTTAAACTAGCAGTTTTATATCTTTACCTCAAAATCATGCCTTCAAAGAGCTTTACTGTTAATGAAAATATCTGTAAAATACATTGTGTTCAATGATTTCTACCTAACACCTCACAGTGATGACATCAGATAGAGTAAACCTGTTTCCTAATGTAATTGGTAAAATTTATCTCTCACTGTGAAAAGCTTCTATTCTCTTCTACTGAGGAAAATGTTTCTTCAGAGATGGGAGCAGGACAGGGAAGGATATGGGAAAAGAAAAACATTGGAAAAAAATAAGTGGGGATAGCGTATGTCTTAATTTGTATCCCTGACATAGAGGGATGTTATTGTAGATTCCTCCCCACTTTCTTCCTCAAGAGGGAATTACTAACTATGGTAGACCAACCGAAAAATACAGATATGTTTTCTATGTGGTGCTTGTTAAGTATTAAACAAGCTATGTTTTATATGCATGCAAACTTCCCACCTCAGCTTTTTTATATAAATAAATTCACTGTTCATTCATATCTAACAGCTTGCTATAATAGTTGTAAAAACCTCAGTAGCAGGCTCCAGAGACTACATTTCTGCTGAGTAATTACTTCGGTGATTTGGAAGTTTTCCTTGCTGTCCAGGGTCATTTTCTGCCTTAACAGAGATCTTCGCAGAGCTCAGTGTCAGCAGTAGGAGAAATATATTTGTAATTGCTAAAAATGTAGTTCATTAGCTGGAAAGAGGAGTCCTACAGTCATCTGTCCCATGGGAGATCCACAGAGCACAGAAATTCTACAGTAGTAAAAACCAAAACCACCTTAAATTCTGGGTCTTCATCAGGGGAGAACAGGGTAATTTACATCCAAGCTTACTAAATCAAGACAATTAGACTTTAGACTGACATTAAATAAAAATTCACCTAACACTGTCACTATGAATCGGTGTGAGACCAAAACACAGATTCCCTCCTATTCACTCACCTGAATATATTTTCCTTTGGAATTAAGGCATCCAAGTATAACTTCATGAGGGGACCATTAGATTACCCCTTCAAATGATTAGCTCTGTTTTATAGAAAGCTCTTAATTCCTGAAAATAGACCTGAAGTTGGTCTACAGGGATTCTAATGTTTAACCAAGGTTATTAAGCTCTTTTCCTCACCCACGATCTAGAGCCTGGTCAGATTGCTAAGATATTCATTATTCAACAGCTTTCAGAGCAATTAGACAGCTGTTACAGTACTGCACTTGGTGGGGGGGGGATTAGTTAAAATATGTATTATATTTCCCCCTAATTAATTATTACAGTTACAAACTGCTGGTTATTTATATTGTTTTAAAGAATATACTTAACTCCTCATTCTAGTAAATTGCCATTTTGTTCTAAATTAGTTCTATACTATGGAACATAAATCAGTGGGATTAATAGTATGACCAGTAGTCTTAAGAACAGTTCTATGTGCAGGTTAACAATCAACCTGAAACCCCAAGAAGCCCATAAAAATAATTCTTCAGCTGTTCAGTACCAGTATTTAATGTACTTTTAATCTAATTCTCACAAGATGCTCTCCAGGATTTTGTAGACATGGTAAGAAAAGACCGTTTTTGCCTCTAAGGATATTACGGTAACAATGAGAGTAGAGGTGGTGGTAGAAAAAAACTGGCTACATGGATACACCATGCTGTTATCAGTACATTACCACCTTATCTTTGGCAGAAACATGAGAGGCATACGATGCTCGGTAGTTACTCTTCAGAGCATTAGAGGTCTTTCGAAGCGAGGAGGCAACTGGGACTGCCACTTTTCTGTAGTGAGTCAGCCTACACTTGTGCAGCACATGCAGAACAGCAGAGAGATGCACCAAACAGCACAGGCCAAGGTGTAAAGTGACAAAGTAAAACAGAAAATGTCCCTCTGGAGAAGTACCTTACCTCAGGCAGAGTCTGGATTAAAGCTAATTATTAAATACTTATCTACCCTCAGGTTCCATATGTAATTTATTTTAAATATTCTGAAGAGTTTAAAAAAATAAAATTAAGTCTTATATATGCTGAAATCTCACATTCTGTAGAAATCATGTACCTCTCGCCAGTTAAAGGCGGACATAGGACAGAAGATGAAGCACAGTAACAAACCCAGCCAAAAAAGCTAACTTCATCAGCTGCATGGATCATTTATGGCTGAAGTAGCTCTACAATCTAACAACCCTCCTGCAAACAGTAGTACCCTAGGGGAGCAGCACAAAGCAGCACGTGGAAAAGAGTAAGGCATGCCCCTTCTGTATGCAGCTGCATTTCAGCCATAATTACATATATATATATACTGCTTCAACTATAAGGGAGGGAATGAAGTTAATAGGTGCTACTAGAGGGAGTAAAGATCTTTTCTCATCAATATAGAAGCTCAAAGAATTCAAAAACTGAATGCACTTCAGCAAAAAGTTTGAGATTGGAAAAGCTACAGGAAGGGGAGGGCAAATTTACACACAGCTTTTTATTGAACAGAACATTAGCTAGAACTGAATACAAGTGCCCAAAACTCAGGACAAAGATGAGGCTCTGTTTTAAGGCACAGGGAAGAGGGCCAAGAACGCAGGGTTAGTTGTGGGCAACAGAGGCACCAGTTGAGGAGTAGCTTCAAGAGCTCTCAGCCACAAAAGCTGCTTGGGTCAATTTCAGACAAAAGTCTGGAGGTCCCTGATCTCTAGTTCAAGAGAAGTCCAAGCAGGGCATGCAAGTAGCACCTTCTTAATACGAAGTATCAAAAAAACCCCACCAATCACATAAAACAACCCCTGTCTGGTATTTAAATGAGCTCCAACATTAGGCATCAAGGCTTTCATGGAGCCTCGAAGGAACCAGACATTCAACAAGTCAGATGAGCACAGAACACGACATAGGCAGGTCGACTGCTAAATGTGGAGTGAAAACACGAGCGTGGGGTAGGTTAGAGCCAAACAGCAAAGACTGGAAAGCCTGCACACAGCACTGAGCAAATTCATCTTCAGCTCAACTGCCACAAATTAATGTTCCTAGCGAGGAAGTGAAATACCGCAAATATGGAAGAAATCTATAATTAACGATCAAGAAATTAACATCCCAGTCAGTCATGTAAGTGAAGTTAGGGAAACTAAGAACTATTCATTCCAGTTATTTATTCTGTTTATTGAATTGAAAGAAAGGGAATACAAACATTTCTGTTAAGTGCTGTGCACCAACATGGAAAAAGTGGTGGTGTTTTTTTTTAAAAAATCCTAATAAAAACAAATCAGAAGTTAATGTTGTTCCAATTGAACAATTTTTAAAGATATGTTTAAAATACTACACATTTATAAAATAAAAAAGTTAAAACGGTGTTCTGTAAATAATTAGTAAAACAAGTGAAAATAAATACGAGACCCAAAGTTCTTATGTTTTTAATGTAATATAGCAAAGAAATTTTTAACTACTTAATATAATCCGAGGAGAGTAACAAAAATCCAGAAAGTTTAATAACGCAATCCTTTGAAACATTTAATATCAGTCCATAGCAAATAGTCATTACATACCAAAAGCTCTAAGTGTTAACTAGTTCCACCACAACTCCATATAAATCTTGACAATTTAGAAATCTTGAGATCAACAATAAAGTTCTTTTCTTGATCTCTACAGCTTGGTTTGTAAGTACATACATGCTTTGAGGATCCATTTTGTCCCATGTGTTTTCAAGGAGCCAATAACTTTTTCCATCTGTGCCTAAAAATGTTAAGATTCAAATTTTGCACATATACCCTAACAATGAAAAGATGTTTAAGAAAAGGAAAAAAAAAAAGATGGGGCACAATGAATTTCAAATTTATAAAAATATACTGATATTAACCAAAACCTTCTGCTCAAAAGACACTTCACATACACACGACTCAAAGTAAGCAGTAAGACATGACAAGTACCTGGAGCATTTGGTTCTGTCTGCTCATGGGGCACACGCACGCACGCGCGCACGCGCGCACACACACACACACACACACACACACACACACACACACACACACTCTCACACCAGATGGAAGGAACACTCTCACTGATGTTTTACTGGGCCCAGATTATCTGGACTGATAGAAAACTTGTCTACAGTTTATTTCGACAACTAGAGGCAGCTACTGCAGCAGTAATTCACCACTGCACACTTCAATTAAGTCCACCCTGTTTCAAAAAGTGTCAAATTTTTTTTTAATTTACTTTTTTTTTTTCTTTCTAAACATCGTGAAAAGTAGCAGTTTTCAAAACTAAGTGCGACTGCTGAAAATGGACTTAAGCCAACGTGGAAAAGACAGGAGGAGGTCAAAAGGAAGATCAGCCATTTGTGGGATGGGTGTTCCTCTTAATAGTTGTCTCAAAAAAATCAGATACAAGTATATTTTGTAGCCAAAAATATGGACAAACTATTGAAAGTGCATTTTTCTTCCTCCCCCTTGAGTTACAGTAGTTTGTCTGTTGGTCAGTAAATCCTGCTTTTTATGTTTATTCCTCTTTCTCTACCTCCCTCCCCATTTGGGTCTACAACATCTGCCCTCAAACTTTGGCAAATCATATGAGTCCTGGTTTCCTGCTAAGGAACCCTTCAGAACTGATATTGGGTGGGAGTTTCACTTTGCAGTGTAAAAGTATCCAAGTAGACACCAACTCCCAAGAACATACCAAGTTCTATTAAACATTACCTGTTTGAAGCCAAGTTGAGCAGTAACTTGCAAGATCTGGATAGATTTCTAGCTTGCATCTTTGCTCTAATCATAAAAAAGGTTAACTTTGAAGTTGGAGAACTTTAGAAAAGAAAGAGGGAATTTACAGACAAAGGTGTTGTTTCTACCCACTACCCTTCCCTCCAAAACAAGGACAGATCTAGCATTTTCCCTTTTGTGCTCCATTGTGCCTTGAAAATTACTTACCTGAGCAGCTGAAGAACATTCAGATAGTGAAATGCTTCAGCATTGCCGCCCCCCCCCACCCCAAGATCTGCCTCAACAATAACATGGGGCTACTGTGAATATTTTAAGCCAACAGCTGACCAGAGAACGTTACAGGAGGAGTACATGCTGACAGTATTTTCCTCTTGAAAACCATACATCTGTTGACTAGAAATACAGCAATTTATTGCAGGTGTGTACTTGTTCCAGCCTCAAACACCAGTCTATGAACATTTTTAAGCACATGGAAATCAAGTGTTGCAAATGAGCAAACTTATTTGTTCCCCCCCCCCCCCACCTCATTTTTTTTCCCCCCCCCCCATCTCATTTTATATAGTCTGTGTACAAAAAGTATTGGTACTTTTCAATTCATATACTGCGAATAGGTGACATGTTATAAATAGTTTAATCTACAGGTTGGAATGGTACTCATTACTGCAGATCTATAATATCAAGTTTACTGTAGGACCAAGTAGTGTGGCAAAATGAAGATTACTCTCACCTTTCTCTCACCTGTGAGAGGCAGCCAGCTACGCAATATGCGGTCACTGAGACACTGGAAACAGTGACATCTCTATGGAGCTTTCCTTCGCATTGCATAGTTGCACCACAAAACTAAAGTGGAAATAGCAGAACATGCGTTTCTCCCTAACTCCGCTTCTAAATACCGTAAGTGTGTTTTAGGTGTACAAACCAAGTCCAGAACAGAAACTTCAGAATGGAGGGGCAGTATTTTGGCAAAAGTACTAAGTTTAGATTTCTAATTACAACGCGTTGCAGTGGAAACCAGACATCGGCCCATACACATCCACACACAGCTTGTCCCAGGTAAGGAGTCTCACTTTGTTTCGATATGGCCACCACATCTAAAAATGCCTGTTGAAGAGTATATGAGACTCTAAATCTAAACTTGCAATTTGACTCAGCTGTCACCCCCTGCCTAAATTTCCCACTGAAGTCCCATAAGAATTAGGTAAGCAAGCAATGCCAGACCATAGTAGAAGACATCGAACCCAGGATTATTCTCCTTACTCTCCCTAAAGACAATGGCAAGGTAACTTCCAAATATTCACATACTGGTATTGGTTATGAATTATACCATGTTTTAAACATAAAAAAGCAGTGTTTAAAAATTGCATACCTAAATTGTATTTAAAACCCAAAGGTTTAGCTTACTCAAACTTGCCTTGGGAAGCTGTTTCCCTGCAACTGATGCCACAGGAACAAGACTCTTATGCCATCTGAACTAGGAAAAGAAAAACAGCTTCCTCTAGAGCTAGCTAATGGAAGAAGGAACTGATTTGTAGTCTTAAGTTTACACAGGCATCACCAGTACTGTGGAACAGCAATTGCTATCAAAGAAATTCACCCTAATTTTGAGACCAATGTAATGGATTGAAGACAAGAATGTTAAGTTCCTACTTCATTTTGGAGGTACTAAAAGAGGAGTGTATGAGATTCAGGGCTGGTCTCAACCAAAGTATCAGAATCTTAAATCATGTTTGAGTTGACATACAAGGCAAGAAAAAATCCCCCACTATCTGACGGCTGGAATCTAAAAAAAACAAAAAAAAAAAACAAAAAAAAACCTAACCTGCTAAGCCTCACTTTGTTTTGCTGGGAAAGAAAAAAGGCACTGTTTGTTAAATACTGCATTCCCATTCCTCAGGGACTACACTTCCCTTCCCAGGAACTCTGGCAAACCTTCCCCCCACCCTTCTTCACACATGACTGATAAGGACGCTACATTACTATTTCACTAAAGGATGAAAAGTCCACACTTCTGTTCACATCAGTTCTTGGTGGCATGTCTTTCCTTGCTCCCTCTTTACTTCACAGCAGTACCAACAATACCTTTCCACCCAAGGTGGCAAAAGGGAATCCATTGCTACCCCATAATGAATTTGTATGTAGTGCAGAAGCACAGAGATACCAGGCCATCCATTTATGTCAAAAAGAATATATATTTAAATTATAAATGTCTCTCTTTTCTTAACATGGGATATTAGTGGAACTATTTCTAGATGTGTCAAGATGTTCACAGCACCAGCTTGCAACAAGGTCTCGGAAACGCATTTAAAGCTGCAAACTTAAAAGTATATTCTCAAAAAGAAAATTAAACACCTTTATCAAATAAAGAAAAAATTCCATTGTAATACAAGTGTTTAATTATGATTTATATGCTAATTACTTTTACAAAATGTTGACTTTGTGACAAAAGGACTCTTTCACAACATTCTTCCCTCGAGGTGTAGTTTACCTTTTCCCAGCATTGTTGCATATATTTATGTAGTTAAATAACCAAAAAGACCTCGTCTTGTTTAAGCTCTTAGTCTGGTGGTGCACTCTGAATGCTTTTTTTCCTAAATAACCGAGTCTGTCTGTTAAGATGGACAGTGAGTTCCTCCTTCTAAAGCAAGCTTCACTGCCTAAGTAAAGCTCCTTCCAGCCACTGCTTCTGATTAGGTCTCAAGACACTTTGGAAAAGCATCAGTGATAACATGTTTCATAACACTTCTTGCATTGTTTTAATTCCAAATGTATACAAATGAAGTCATTTTAATCCTATAAATAATTTATTTTTAAAAAATTGTGCTGTTAACCCCTTTGCAGGGCAACGAGCTATGTGAAAAGTACAAAACTTTTTGTCAAATGTGATACTGAGAGTGCTTTTGACATAGTTCATTGGTTTAACATCTCAATTTATATATACTGCGCAACGGGCAAGGCTAGAATCCATGAACCAAGCTGCAAAGATCTCAAGCTAAGTAAGGCGGAGAGAGACTTGAGAAACAAGAGAAGGAAATACTTTCCTATCCAATGTATACTCTTCAGACTAAAGCACTCTTTCTATCAAGCCTTCTAAACTGTTAAATAAAGTGTTCCAAACAAGCATTTAAACTTCATTACACAGAAGAGCAACAAGAACAGTAGCCTGCCAGACAAAAAGGCAGGAGGGAAAAATATATATACTGAGTTCAATGGTTAGCCTGAATGTAGCACAGTTCTTCACAACCGATGGGGGGTAATTTCAACACGGTGTCCAACAACGTTCTAACGACGTGCTTCATCTCGACTGGTTACTATGAAGCAAGGTGGTAAATGTTTGGCCCCAACTGGGCTTCAGAAATGGTTCTTTTTTCATGACGAGCATGTCTGTCCAGCTATCAATCATGTTTGTTTGCACCAAATCCCAAGCCATTTAAAATACGACTAATTAAGTTAAACTGAAGTCGTCTGCTCCAAATTCGCCATCAACTATCCATGCTACTGCATTCCTCTGAGCAAAAACAAAAACATAAGAGAAAGAAATCAAACCTTGAAGATCTTAGCAACAGTTAATATTTCTATTATAAGGTTATTAATACAGTGCATTTACATAATGTTTACTGACATGCTGTAATGGATCTTATACTGTAAATAAATCTCATGCTAAAAAATTACTTACATTTTACATCATTATTCCTATTACTCTAGAGATAAATTTAGCATGTTAGGTGCTGGTACACAAAAAGCATCTCTTCTAAAAAGAAGTAACATACATTTGCAGTCAGGTTCCAGGGGAGTGTGCTAATTACAAGCTGGCTGTCATTCACTCAAGATTCTTAAGTTGTTCGGTATTACTCCATGCAGCTACATCTCTTGTGGAAGCACTGCTGTGAGAAATCCATTTTCTACTGGTTTGATTTTTATGGCCTTTACTAGCTCATTTTCTGGAGGAACTAAGTGAGCAAGCAGCTAACTGGAGAAAACAACCAGCCAAAGAAAACCATGAGTAAAACCAACTGGAGGACAGGCTCTGGGTCCTTATAGGTGCATTCAAGGTGTTATGAACAGGAGACTGGCCAGGCTTGTCCACCTACTCCAAGACCAGAAGCAGATGTGTCAGAAAGCACAGGAACAGGGGAGGAGGTGATTCTTCCTCCTAATATCCTTCTAACTTTCAGCCATTTTCACCTAAGCGAACACCTCTAGTTCAGAATGTACCTTATCTAGTAGCACTCAATGAATTTCTCTTTGATTACTTTGCCTGGGTTCCCCTTGAACTCGTATCCACACCTAATATTTACCAGGTCCGATGACAATGGGATATACTGTATTTCATTTTAATATCTATGGTAAATCTTTACCACAAGGTTGAATGTGTAATGACAGAAGCCTATAAGCTGCAGAACAACCTCCCAGTGGTCAGCCGTTAATTCTGTGCGGGGGAAGGTAAGAAGGGTTGGGGAAAAAAAATGTGGATTTTGGCAGCAAAAAAGTTGCATTTTGTCTCTCTCCTGGACACAGATGATTGCTGATAATTAGGAATGAATCAACTGTGTTCAGATTTTATGGTGGGAAACTTCAGTCTCTCCAGACTTTGGAGATTCCTTTGGTAAGGACTGTAATACCTTTAGTTAATTTGCAGTGCGAACGGAATGCATTATTTAAGTTTTAATCACACTGTATGTTATTAAATCTTAAGCACTGGAGGCAAGACTTTTAAGAAATCTACATGAATAAGTTAATATAATCCTGAGGTCTTAGTGACCCCACAGTTTTCTGTAGGGCCATGTCATAAAATTGATTATCATTTTGGAAATACCAGTTGTTTCCTTTTTATTCCACAAATAACTTAGATAAAAATCAAGAGTCATACATTGACAAAAAAAATCACTAACTTCTTTTTTAGTAAAAGTAATGATTCTAACCCAAGAGTTAAAAGCATTTTCTATCCTAACTATGGTAAAGGAAATCCACACACACACACGCGCGCGCTGTTTTTTACCTTCAATATCCTGGTTGTCTACGAAAGGCGCTGGTCCCCATATCCTAACAGTGCCATCATCAGAAGCGCTGGCCATCATGGATGGAATCTGCGGGTTCCAGCTCACACAATTAACAGTACGCGTGTGCCCCGTCAACTCCGCAATTGGCAGCTCGCTACGCTTGTGCCAAATATATACTTTGTGATCTAAATAAAAAAAGTGCATTTAAAAAAACAGTGAGAAACTTTGTTCTGCACAGATCAATCTGTCATCTCAATAGCACTTCCACACAAGTGCTCAGCAACTAAAAATCCCATTAATGTTGTAAATCCCATGTCTGTTGAATGTGCAACAGCACTAACAAAATTCTTCTTCTAAAAATGATCAAAAGAATATGGGTAAAGCTTTTCCATTAAGAGGCACATTCCCTTTAAACACCTGCAAGTCTACTGTGCCTGGTATTTGAGGAAAAATATTTGACTACAATGCAAATAAGCCAATGTCTGGCTAAAGTCAGAAACCAAGCTACTCTTAAATTAAAGATATGGAGTTGTAATCTTACTCAAAAGAAAGCCTGCAGAGTATTTATAACCACCACCTGTTGGAGACTACTATATAAGATCACAGCTCTACAGTTTATTAAAAGTATCTTGATACTAAAGACCTAAAGCATTCCAGTGAAAGTGCAAACAGAGCAAATGAGAGAGGGCAACAGAGCTTAATGTCTCAAATTGTGAGCTATTACTGTATTTGACAGCAATTAATTCTTGTGTAGTATTCAAAGATACAAACAGGTAGATATTAAAGTAGATGCAATAAACAATCCTACAGATCTTATTTTGTGATAGGAAGCTTTTTATTACTTCTAGCAACATGCTAAACATAGAATCATTAACTTGTCAGAAACTTCACTGCAACTTTTACAGATGTATTACTGTTTTGTAACTATACTTAAGTGTCTAAAGGTGGCGGTTTTTTTCCAACTGTAGACTAGCATCCTTTAAGAAGTCTGTGGGTTGACATCTCTAGGAATGTCACTGGAATATTCCAAACAGAGCTATACAAACTGAACAAGTATGTATTACTAGTATTACACCATAGCCTAGCATTTATGTCTAGCATATCAAATGAAAGTATTTTAATCTATTTGAAAGGTTTTAATGCAGATGTCATTCTGAAGGCTTTGCAAACAAACCAATCTTCATCTATTCCTCCTCTCAACCCCTTACCAAAACAAACTTGCTCTCTGACCTACCTGCTAGAATAGCATCATGGAACCACGCTATAACTCAGCTGTCTTCTGCTGAATCAGGTCATTTGAGTACAACACCTTTAGATAACCTTGTACTGATGCAAGTGTCCTGGTTGTGTTTACATTCCACTTACGATTTCAAGAGAATACATGTTCACGCTATTCATCTAACAACACAATTCACTCTCTGCTTAAACACTGGACACACCTCTGCTATCTGAGAGAATCAAAGCCTAAACACAAATGAGTATTTTGGTGCTTGTCAGAATGCCTGTATTTTGTTTTAGAGAAAACCAAGTTAGCTAGATTAAGGCAGCAGTCAATTTCCCTCTCAGAAAGGGGCCTCAATTTTCTTCCTATTGAGACAAGTGTTAGAAAAAAGTGTACCGAGCTGACAACATCCCTTAAGAGGTTAGGACAACATAATCAATCCACTTTTTTTTAAAGTCTATGGCAATGTGATCCATTATATTTCTTTTTTTTCTTTAAATACACAGACTTTGTCAGCAGCCACATTTGCAACAATCAGTGGAAAGAGGCAACAGCTTCAGACAGTCCAAATCTAAACAGAGTGCCATCAGTTACAACTACTGCTCAGTAGTTTTTGGACAAGAATAAATAAATAGGGAGGGAATAGGACTGATGCACTGTAGTATCAACATCTACACGTGCACATCAGGATGGCTCAACATAAATCCTGAGCTTTTGGGTACTTAGGTCTCAATCCAAAAACCTTGTTCAGCCATGAAAATGGGTTCACACTTGGGAAGACTGGAGGCACTGTCATATTATATTAGTCATCATATTCTACTGGGTCTGAAGAGAGGGTGAAGTTTGATTTTATTGTAGACATATTTGGTATTTTCCAGATAAGGATAGTAGCAGATGTCCTGTCCAACCTTATTTCCTAACAACTGTGAGTTACATAGTGCTAACAGTGATTGCTTACATATCCCAAGTGTAATTCTTAGTTCTGCATAGGCTTGACTCTTATGCAACCTCCATGGGAGGCATGGCACTACTTTAGTGACAGAACTGAACCAATTCAAGATACACACCATTAACTAATTTCTCTTTTACCACAGACAGTTGAATAAAAGCATATCACAAAGCCTTCGATTACCAAGAAACCCTATGGGGCTATGTCAACAACTACTTAATTTGAGACTATGCTTAATTTGAGACTACTCTGTAATTTAGATGATTCTATTGAAATTAAGATAACCTCACCTTACCTGTATCCTTAACAGGCAAATGAAGCTGCTACTCCCAAGAAGTATTTTTGATTCAAACCATAAGCCTAAGTACCATACCACAAAAAAAAAAAGCCTCAAGAAAACCCCGCCTCCTTCTAATTAAAACTGTGCAGATACTTTGGCTTTAGAGGAACAACACATGAGTCAATGCTTTCTATTACTGCCATCCTCTCAAGAGATTTTCTGCTAGCACACAATTATTTCTTCTTCAAGTATACCGCAATCTCAGTGCTTCTCAAACTTATTTAATTAACCTGTTGATTGCTTTTATCAATGACAGCTGCTAACAACCACATGATAGAAGTAAGGTATAGAAAGGATAGAGTGTTCTGGCTTTCTGCACAAAGGGGAATGATGTTACCTTCGCTGCCACTCGCAATGAAATCTTCATTATGACCTCCAAAACACGAGTGAATAGTGTAAAATCCTTGTGTAACACCTTGGTATTTTCTCACTAAAACTCTGTCTTGTAAGTCCCATAAGTGAACTCCCTGGGAATAAGCAGTATAAAGGATGTTATTTTATCATTGAACGTTATTCATTGTATTCTTTTGAAACATTTTTTTAAAAACTGAACATGATGAAAGTACACTACTTCAGCCAACTTCAGTACTGCTACTAGATCAAGAGAGTAAAGATATACCAGATTAAACTTCCAGTCCGCAGTCCCTTCCATTTTGAAAGCTCCTATTGTTACTCAAGGTTCCAAAAGTAGAAACAAAGAAATAAATGAAAAAAATAAATCTATTTCTCACGTCCCCAGACATGTTAACATTCCACAATTCTTCTTGTACCTGGATTCTCAATGCAATAGCCAGATATTAACATTTAATAGTATATATTTCATAGTATAAAACTCTTGACTTAAAAATGAAACAAAACAATCTTAAGAGTAAAATTGCCTTCCTGTCAGAGAACAGCCGTGCTGCATTTATGAATTTTAAGGCCTTCATATTACATAAAATACAACTGGTTAATACCAAACATTCCATATCAAAATATTTAAGAGCATGTACCAGTTACAAGCAGATTTATTTGCATTTCCATTTATCATCAACAACTCACCTGAGTTGCTACATTTAACAAAGCTAAACGGCCATTTTTTGAAATAGTAAACGACATAATAGGGTGATCTTCTTGTACTCTGAAATTATAAGACACAGAGTTAAAAGTACACTTAACCAAACAATGATGCAACACCAAGACAAAAGGCATGTCCTATCTTTGCAATATTATCAGGGAAAGACAGTTCTAAATTTGAAACTAGGTACGTCTATGTCAGTACAAGCCAGATCTGCAATAGCTTGCTTATACATATCACAAATCCTAAGACCAAAAGGGACTTCAGATCTCAAATCCAACTTCTAACTTCAAGGGAGGATCTACTAAAATATGTCAGGAATTGAGAAGTGAAGACACCTCTCTTGATGATGTAAGTGTCAAAGCATCCACAAGAAACCTATTCCAGTGCTTAAGAAGTTACTTCTACAACTTGATCTAATGCTTCTTTGCTGCAACTGGAACTCATTAATTCTTATCTCATGTTATTCTTGCTCTCAGTATTAAAACAAGATATTTTAATAACTTATTTCCCATCCTGTTCCACAAACCCTTCCCCAAACTTCTTCTGACACTAAGAATGAGAAATTCAGAACAAAAGAAAAAAGGTAGTTACATGTTCCGGTCTGTAAGATCCTCAAAGTTATAACCCCGAATTCGCTGGTGTGTGTCCGATGCTAGAACAGTTTTGCCATCACTCAAGCACCAAAGGCATTGTACTCTGACCCCTTCCCAGGAGTCAAGGAGATTACCATCTAAATCCTGATGAGAAGAAAAAAAAAATAAAAAAATGAACTGTTAGTCTCAGATTTCTGAGGAGTTGTGACAAAAGTATCTTTTTTACCTTCTGTTCATACACTGTTCCGCAAAGCAAACTTACCCTGTAAAAGAGGACATAATGAACTAGGAGTTGGTTGTCTTAACTGAGGGCTTTTGTAGGTATCTGTCCTGGAGAGCCAAGAATCCCTTTGACTTATTTTCTCATGTATGTCAAGTGCAATCTAATGTCACAGAGCTCACCTTTGTAGTGAGTGAGGTTTGCATACTGCACTACTATTCTGGGCACCAAATCGGATGACAAATAATCAAGAGTACATGTGAGACTGTGGGCCAGCACCCAAAATCAACACTGGTCAAATAATCAGGGTTTCTTATTTTTGTTTACACTAAGCAAAGACAGCATGCAAAAACTAAGACAGACATATCACAAAATCTGTTGAGTAACCAACATCTGTAGACAAAGGCACTACTTTTTATTAGTTTATTTTGTAAAGCAGCTAAGAAAAAAAATTCCCAGTCCATAAACCATCCTTTAAGCAGAGGAATCTCGCTACAAGAGATGCTTGAACCCTTCTGCTATATTAAAAGAAAGTACTGCTGAAACACTCACTTCTTTGAATTACAAAGGGTCAGAAGCTTTACTGTATACACGCATGAAAAAAACCATGAACCTCAAGATTTAACTGTGACAAAACATTCATTTCTTGCTTTGTTTTCAATAGGACAGATGCAAAGAACTTACACACTGATAGAACTGTCCACGCTGACCTCCCGTTACAAAACGCTTCCCATCAGGATTCCAGGCCACGCTTGTTAAACTGTCTTCATGAGATTGGCTCATCTTTGTCCTCAGCTCCCCAGTCTGAAAATAAACAGAGGCAGCAAGGCCTTATACCAGAACCCTTTCCCAAAGAGGCATTGATAATTTTATCTGACATGCATAGTGTTTGGAAGAGCATTATTTCAACACATTTATTAAAAAGCAACACAAACTTATGAGTAATGCAATAAAAAGGCAGAACTACTTCAGTATCTCCAGTGAACCTGGCCTTGATTTGGAACAATTTCTTTTGTCCCTCAAATCAGAAGAGATGGACTAGTCAGTGTGACAGACAATTGGAAGATTATGACTAAAGAAAGGAATTAAAAGAATTTGGAAGAACACATAAGAGATGAGCAATATGAAATGAAAACACACATGGAAAGCAAGGAGGCAGGAGACAACTAGAAGAAAATGGATATGACAAAATACATTTTCGTAAAAAGCTGGAGTATCAAAAGTATGTAGAATATTTTCCTACCTGCACTGGAGCTCTCCATGCCAAAATTTAGCTTTCATCCCTAGCTTATAATACTATTGTTTCACACAACAGAGCCAGTAAATAGCTTACCACTATCAAAAGAGTAAGGGCTTCTCTCTATTCCCTTGTGCCAGCTCTAGTGCTCTTCACTGACCCAATTTAACCAATTAAACAGAAGAAAAGTGTTCCAAGGGTGAAAAAAAGGAAACATTTTTGTTTTATGAAATCAAATTATTTGAGTCCAAGGCAGCAAAAGAAAGAGTATATAACCCACAATTGAGGCAGGGGAAGCTTTGATATCAACTCAATTGCCCATTAGGAAAAAAAAAAAAAATCAACAGCAGAAAAGGTTTTTGAACTCATGAAAGAAGTTATTTAATAACCTCATGTCTGACTCAAAGATAAAGTTCTGAAATCAAATTTAAGCCTCTGTGGACCTTCCACTAACATTGCTAGGAGGGTTACATAAAGTAGAAATAGCTTCTATCTTTTACTTCTGCTACTCGTCAAAATCTTCAATGAGCAATTGCTCCCCTTAGATGGTAATTCTGCCCTCTTGTTTTTCTTGATTAGTCTGCTCACCTCTGCAGCAGCTCTCTAAGGTCCTATGGATTTACCCAATCTCTTCTCAGAAATGATCAGTAAGCAGATACACTAGAACTGTTGCACAGTCTCAGGCACTTAGACTTGACCTCTAATTTCAGTTCTGTTCAAGCAGTACAAAGGTTGTAGGCTGCCATAGTCAAATTAGGGGAAAAAGATCAGTCTCTCTTCTTTACCCAATCACACCTTTGTACAACAAGTTTGCACAGGTGACTTCCTTCATGCTTAATGAGTTTAAATACCGAAACAAAAGCAGCAGGCTGTCCACAAAGTTTTATTTTTTACTCTCAGTCACTACTTACTTGTACATTCCAGAGCCAAAGCTCAGAACAATCATCTGGGCCACAGGCAACAAGATAGTTGTCATCTGGACTCCAAGCAATATAAGAGACACCGTATGCATGACCTTCTAATGTCTTAAGTAGTTTTAGTTGGTGAGTATCCTGAAACAAGAGAGATTCTGTTAAGACGATGCAAATGAACTCCTACTAGATTTCACATATACAGCATGTTCAAGTACAGCATGGCAAGTTTGCTATATGCAACTTGGCACCTGCTTTTTACAAGACATATGAATAGGTTCTTACTGGAAAAAAAGAGTTGCTAGTTTACAGAGTAGGACCATAAAATAAAAGCTTCCAAGTTTCAACGTGCAAAACCAGAACACTTGCACGTAATTTTCTTCTAATCATTTGTGATTCTAGAAGTGGAACTCACAAAATACTGTTGCATTAACTAACTTGTTTTAATACAGAAGATATATGCAGTGTCAAGTCTCTCCACATCCACTGGAATACAAAAGTACCATAATCCGTATTTTACAGACTTAAGTTACTTTCTTAAAAGTAAAGAGATACTGGAAGCCTGTTATGGTTAAACAGAGAACCAAAACCTTCATGCATGCTGAGAAGGGAAAACCTTCAAGTGCCAATGTTTTTATAAACTTGAGTGTATCTTGTGTGTGCTGCTGAGGAAAGAGGTTTTACATAAAAGATATTTTTAAAACCTTCTTTCAGAGGTGCTCTTATTTCAAAAGTGTTGCCCACAGCAAGCTGTTGCATCATTTCTGCCAGATTTAGTGAATGAAACATACTTTGCTCACAGAGTATCTTGTATCACCTTTATGCTACAACTGTTCCACTGCTGCCTTGTCAGAGGAACTTGACTTTCAAGCAGCTAATCAAAATAAACAGTATAGCTACATAATGCGAAACTACCAGACACTAATTCCTAAATACAGCAACCTGCTTCAATACAGTATTAGCGCTGACTCTTGACAAAAACATGCATATACAGAAAGTAGAACCAAGCTTGTCAAAGTGTCAACAATAATTTTTGTGAAGCATTTTGGAAAAGGGCAAGTGGATTTTCCTCCTGCCAGCCTACCCCCCCTTTTTTTTTTCCCCTGCATGAGGGATGTTAATACCTCTTCAAAAAGAGTGACTCATTTGAAACTCTAGCTTGATTTCTCAAGTTGTTCTTTCTTTCTTTTGTTTTAGTATCAATCAGCAAAGCACCTCTTGATTCTAAAGAGAAAGAAGATGGTCAGAGGAATAGTGACACAAAGGAATGTTTCCTGGGATCAGTGATGAGGGATTTGGTGATTCTCGGTCAGCTTGCAGCTTTGATGGTTCTGTTAGCTAGAAAAGCTAAATTCCTCAGAAAGTGGGCTAAGAATAATCTACAAAGTACAGAGAAAGACAGGCAAACAAACAGATCTTCTCAAGGGCCTTTTTCCATTCTAATCATTGTTCCTGATCTGCATTAGACACTGCTGTGTCTGTAGCTAAACTG
This sequence comes from Mesitornis unicolor, assembly GCF_000695765.1. Classification (NCBI taxonomy): domain Eukaryota; kingdom Metazoa; phylum Chordata; class Aves; order Mesitornithiformes; family Mesitornithidae; genus Mesitornis; species Mesitornis unicolor. Next base: position 17,489 of record NW_010185415.1, on the reverse strand, counting down.
ATCTTCAAGAAAACCAAGTCATGTCTGACATCATCTCACATCCTGGAGCATGCCTGCAACTGATTTCTTTTTACATCAGGACTAAAGAGGCCTGTCACTTCTGCATCACATTAGAGACTCATGAGGAACAAGATACGTATGATATTCCTCTTCCAATGACAGGACTTCGTGGCTGTTACTATCTCTTGTTCTGCTCTCGTACTTCTCTCCAAACACAGCAAAACTGCTAAACCATAGAATCACAGAATCATAGTTTTGCTCCAGAACAGCAGACAATGGTATTTCAAGAAAATGCCCCCACATTCAGCCAATCTGCTTCTCGCCTACCACCAAAAGAAATCTCAGCACTTCTATCCCTTGCATATAGCTTCCCAGATTTTTCTTATGTAGAAGAAACAACTAGTCAGGTATTAAGTGAAGCCTGAAGTAGCTGAGCTCCTTGGCTGAAAAGCAAAAAAACCTGTCAACAGTCTTTAGAAAGAACAGGAAAAGGCAAAAGTTTCTGTAAGGAAAAAGTTAAAAGAGCAGGTCTAACAGAGCAGATGCATGCCAGACAAGATGATGTGCCTTCTGCACTTAACCTTTGTGCCCTAAAGCTTCTGCTACACTTGGTAATGGTCAAATAATGCACTCTACACACAAACTTAGCTCACTCAAGACATTTAATGCTGCTGAGTTTGCACAAGAACTTTGAAATTAACAAGTGAGAATGAAAATGGAAGCATGTGTTAAAACAGCTTAGATAGAGATTCTTAGAAAAGAAGTAAATTAATTGTATGAAATGAAGAAAATGCACGGAAGCAGTGGCATTACACTTCAAGAGGAGTGATGAAGAAAATAAAGGGAGAAATTAAGGATTCTCACACACATGAAGTGTGTATGGAAAAGGAAATACTGTCCATTTGAAACAGTGCTCTCCCATCACTTGCCCAGAGTTGTTTCCCTGTTTCCCTGTAGCTTCATTGAACCAGTTTCTTTTTTCTTTTTTTGAAGTACTGAAACACAGAAGGTAAAACTCCAGAAAGCTGCCTTCCCACTAACTGTTTATTAGAGATTTTGTTCCTTTAGAAACACTTGGCCAAAACGGTTAGTCTAAAACACTGAAATAATTTCTTTGATTTGATTAACCAGACACTAGGTACTAATTCACTATAAAATGTGCTAATTAACATGTTAGGTATTAAAATCCATCAATAAAGAAAGGAAGATGTGCCTCTACAATCAATTGACAAGTCAACAGCAAAAACATTTGATCCTTAGTTTACTTAGAACTACTCTGTTCATAAACAAAAAAACCAGAAACAACCCCCTCCCCAAAACAAACCTAACAAAACAAAAAAACAAACAAAAAACCCAAACCACCTCCAAAAACCCAGATCATTTCCCAACTAAGTATCAGAAGTCAACTTATGCTGCTATGCATCTCTTGGCCCAGAGCACGCTGGCTCCAATAACAAACTCACTCCAAATGTTGTATGCCTGAAAAAGCCACAGCACTTGTTATTAGTTCAGAGGCTATACAACAACTATGCACATGGAACAGGGCTTGAAGTTCTCCCATCTTCTTGATAGCAAAAAGGACTCAAATTATAAGGCTTCCTAACCTGTAGCGGAAGAAAATTATTAAGTTCAGCTCTCAGGTCCTACTGAAAGCCAGTATGAAACTGCAAAAACCTTTAATCTTCCACTTAGCATACCAGTTTGCAGCTGAGTGGTTAAAAAACCGTAAGACTCTTACTTCTGACAGTGTTTTATAATCATTAAAAACTTCAATTATTGTGAAAATATGTTCAAGTTTATTCAGTTTTCAATTGTTATAAAAAAAGAGACATACTTCCATATCACTTCTATGAGTCAATTAAAACAGTCATACATTTACTGCTCAATCTTTTTATTTACAGAAGAATAGATATGGGTCAGAAAGGATAAGTCTTGTAGCTGTAAGAAATTTCACATTAGAGAAACAGTGCCACATATTAAAAACAAAACCTAAACCTGCAGTCTGTAAGAAAATGGATGGGAATACTTCAATGTCTCTGTGGACTCTGGCAAGTGTTTAAATCTTCATCTCAAACCAAGGCAGATCTTACAAGAGTAACTAGCATGAAGTGGTTTACTGACAGAACTTCAGTTTAGCACATACCATTTTATTACTCAGAAATAAAGCAATAAATAGTGAAGAAATAAAGTAATAAATAGTGAAATAGACAAAGTATTTAAATCCAAGCGTACTAGTAACAAGATAACAGAAAGGAGTTAGTCACATATATAGCACTCAGAGTGATCTAGAAGAAAGATTCCTCACTGCCATGCTCTTCCACTCTCACCCACTGCTTCCCAAAGCCTTCAAGCTAAGAAGCTACCCTGGAGGGCACTGATAGGCTCTATCCTGCAGTACTGGTTAGGGGCACACAAAGCAGCCAACGGTCTAAGCCTTACACTCAAACATTCAGGCTTTCAAGTGCCCTCTTTCACTTACTTACATTGAGACTGTGATCTTCAGTCTTTTACATTCCAGAGAAACTCCTTAGTCAGCAGCCTACAGTACATGTTAGCCTGTCCTACAAAAATCAAACCATCCTAGCAAGAGAAAGCTGAGAGGAAAGGGAAAGGAAAGACAAGTCATACATATCTTAACACATTGCACACTTACTGGATCAACCTGCCATATAATAACAGTTGTGTCCTTAGATCCCGTTGCTAGTTTAGTGCCGTCATTGGAGAATTTACAGAACCACACTTCATTACAGTGTTCCGTTAGTATCTGCTGTGTATAGCATGGGAACTGTTTCCTGGGAAAAGAAAGAGGTATTCACAGATTAATAAGAAAGCAGTAAGACTTTTTTTCTTTAAATCAAGCTAGTAAAAACTAAATCAGAAACTTAATTAAGTGCAAGACCAGAAAACTTAAATTCCTCTATTAACAGATGCTTCAAGTAAGTACAGAAGGAAGTATCTTATCCGGTGAAAAGCTCACACAACCAAGTGATCGTAACTAATCATAAGAACACAGAACTATACTCCACTCAAACTATTTGTTATGCTTTCATGTAACTTGGAATTAAACTGACCTCATTAGGAGTGTAACAGCTTATTACTGTGATGTATAGAAAATACTGGAGTCCAAACCTCTTTGAACCTGACGTGTAACGTTTCATTTACAGGTGAGGTTTTTGTAAGTATCTAACTCACATAGCTAAATCTTTAGAAGCGATTCTTACATAAAAGTTGAGTAAAAGAATAGTGTTACTTCTTTTTCTTGAATTTGATCTTGCAGTAATTCAGATGTTTCTTTGCCTTCATGCAATTTTTCACTTTCTCTTCAGAGTACCACATACAATATCCAAGCATAACTAACATGATACCATTGTGAGCTTTCAACTTGGTTTTCCTTGCAACATTTTACAAAATAATGTACATTTTAAGCATTTATCAAACAAAACATTACATGATAAACTACTGAAGAAGAGTCAAACATTCCTCTAGAGGTAATATTCAATATTCTAGTTACACACTGAGGAAAAACTAACAGACACAATATTAAGTTAGGTAAGAACTGGAAACAAGTTTTATTTTATTTACAGCTTGCCTACTGTCTAAGAATTTGAGAGTTAAAATAAAGGAAATGTAGGCTTTTACAGCAGATGATTGTTTTTATAAGTAATATCACAGTAACTACAAGTTCATTGTTCAGATGCACTAAAGGGCAGTCTTTAACCACAAACACTTCTTCTTGAACTGTAGGGATCCTGAAGTAGTTTAGTCTTATACTGAGATTTTATGGTACCAGGGCAACACAACTCTAACGGGATACAACAATACTAACATAGCAACAACAATCTCAGCAAACAGAGTTGTGTTTATTGCTGAAGATAAACTGGCCTAAAAAACAACAAAAAACCCACCCACAAAAAACCCCCACAAACCCAAAAAATTTGTTTAAAAATACAGTTTGGTGTCTGTCAGCCTAGCTACCACCTGAAAAACCACTTATCAGAAGCTAGAAAAAGTTCTGCTTAATCCTATGTCTATACCCTCTCAGTCCATTTTTTGTACTGGAAGATGCTACCCAGTCCATCCTTAAAGACTATCGAGTAGCACTAAACCACCACACATCCCTCATTTCCTGTCTTATGGTAGAGGAGGATAAACAAAACACACGTATACATATCTGTAGTTGGCTTCCTTGGGGTATGTCCACTCACAGACACACACAAGCCTGCTCTACTTCTGCTTTAAGCTGACGAGGAGCTGTGGAACACCACCAAGCCCAAGGTAAAAAGCTCCACCCACGAAAGAAGACTTTGTTTTCTTGAAGTCTAGAGGGAAGTAGGCAAGCCCTTACACAGATATGTGCACCTACAGGAAGTGTTTTGTTATTATTTAGCCATATTGTAACAAGTTAATGTTTTTCCTCAGAACAGCAAGCAATTTGCTCTAGAAGGTGAAAGTCTTTATCCATAACTCATACAAAGTACAAGGGGCACTCTGTGTCCCAGGAAATCCTTTTCAGCTTATTTTATTTAAAAAAAAAAAAACAACACACAACCAAAAACCCAAACAAAACAACAAACGAACCCTCTATAGAACAATAGCTCTTGTATTTTAAAGCTTAAGAGAAGCAGCCAAGGTTTTGTAAACATGAAAAGCAAGCAGTATACTGCTGGAGTACAGTTTTCATAGTAAGGTGGCCTCTAGGTTCCCAAAAAGGGTAACAGGCACAGTTGGTACAGTTGCTGCAGACACATCCCAATACTGAATTATGCTATTCACAATCCTATCAGATCAGAGTGCTCTCACAAAAAATTGCCTTCACTTAACAAATGAAACATGCAAACCAGCAAGTCTGACCTTGCAGATAGCAAAGCACACATTAAATAATCCTTCTGCACAAGGAAACTGCAGCAATCTCGAAACAAGAACGCAAAACCAGATATCTAACAGTTTCTGGTTTTGGTAATTAGATATTATTGTAACTCAAAGGTTTGGGTTTTTTGTTTGTTTGTTTTTTGAAGTGCTTCATTACAAATTGCTCTGTTCAGCACAACAAACTTGAATCATGTTGTTCACATACCAAAATAAAGTATCCAAGAGAGTTCTGTTGTTGTATTTACAGAAGTTCAAAATCCTAAATAGAACCCCAAACTTTTTCTTATTCTGTGTACATATAATGGGAGATTTATTCCTCAGTTTCCACAATGGTTCGTTTTCAGAAATGCTACATTAAGCTAGTACCTAGAAAGCAGCAGCATTCACCTCTCATTTGAGCTTCACTGTTCATTTGTAAACTCAGACTAAAGTTTATTTACATGGAAGCAAGACAAAATAATCCCAGATGGGGGTGTAAACCTCAAACAAAGCATCCAACTAGGCTGAAGGCTCTCAAAACCAAAAATGACCACCCCCATCAATCTTCTATTATGAAAATCTCACACATAATAAGACAAAATCCTTCACCTTCACTCCCAGCAGTTCCTCCCTCTTATCTCCCACTCTACGTATGTGGTGATTAATTTTTAGTTAAACCTTTTACCTATTAGTGCAATTCAAGCATGCTTGACCAAAATACTGACACAAGTCCAAAAGAGATTAGTTCCAACTAAAAAAAGTGAAAGTTGTCAGTGTTCTATCATTTAAGTAGTACAAAACAAGTTGTCTAAGCTATTAGACTACTGTTATTTCTGTCAGTTTAATCAAAATTTGGCTTCCACTGTCTTTAACTCACCTCATTTTGCCCAAGCATGGCAGCATGTACAGCGCACCACATACTGATCTCAGACCCCTGCAATAGGTAGGTACAATAGGTTGAGTTGAGGACAGAATGGAAGCCTTTATTTTGAAGTGGTTTTATTGGAATTAAAGGAGATATGAGTATATATGTATGTATGTATACATACCAAATATGCAAGCTTCGGAAGTACCACATTAAGTGAAAATAACCAACAAAACAACCACCTATGGCCAAACACTTATGTCAGCGAATAGATTCAGACAGATGGAAAGCAAGTCTAGATTTGTTGCATGTAGTACCTTTTATATCCAGGTCTAGCTAGTCTGACTGCAGCAAACCATGCTGTTGGGTTGGCTTGGATGCTCTCTGGGGTTTGATAATCACATTAAACCCCCTACAGAACATCCAATGTTATTTATGGACTTGTGGAAAGACTAAAATTAAGTCTGTTAGTCTGATTTAAAAAATCATTCCTGAAGTAGGGAAGCCACAACTTCAATACCAGATAATTTCCAATAGCTCTTAAAATGGAGAACAGACAAATGTCCACACACACAAAAGTGCTGCAAGAACTGCAAGCTAGACAATAGTCTACAAAAAGATACTTGAATACATGAAGGGTCAAAGATACTAATTTTAAAACCTTAAGGTGGCTACAGGGAAGAACTACGGAAGTCTGCATCTTCAAAAAGAGACTCCAAGTAGCCCAAAAACATAAGTCAAAGCAGCTGAGTTCAGAAAGTTTATACAATCAAATTTATCAGCACTTAACTTCCTCAGATGAGCTAATCTTAACAAAAAAAATCCCCTGTAAGCCCAAGTGTAAGCCTATTACATGAACAAACATACAGGTATCACACAGAGCCCTTATTTTCTAGGTGTCCTAGCCTTCATTCTCTTATTACACCATGCACAGTGGTTTTCCATAAAAGCTACACTGAGTTTTTAGGTCTGAAACTGTATTTTGCTGGATGAGAAAAAACCACTCAAGTCAGCCATTAGAACATCTTCCTGCTTCACGTCTACAAGAGTATGGCATTTTGAAGATTCAGAAGCAGCACTGGCTGTTAAAAAGTTATCCAGATAGTCTTTGGAGCCAATACGTAAGTATAAGAGAGATTCAATTCTTACTACTTTACAAATCTGAGAAAATATTCTTTAATATAATTAATATTAACTATTATGTAAAACAGAAATGTCTAATGCACATTTCTACTCTATTTTAACCTGCGTGTCTAAAACCACCTCACTGGCCAATACTAAAAGCTGAAGCTGAAAGCTGACTTCATGAAGTACGCTTCAGTTTGCTTTCTGCATTCCAGTAAGCTTGAAGACAGCATCTGGATAAGCAGTGATTCTCCAGTGACAAAACACAGCAATTGCATGTTGATGTATAAACAGACTATCTGTCCAAAATTACAAGAAACAAGTGGCTAAGGATTAGCATAGTAATATAGTCTATTCATACCCACCTGATTAAAATTTTAAAGCTTCAGTCTGACCCTGTTATACCACATCCAGCTACCAAAGTCTCTTACACACACCTTCTCTACTCCCTCCCCACTACTCAACTAATGAAAACTGCCTTTTCCCAGTCAACTCACATTAAACCAACTCTGAATAGTTTTCAAGTTTCTTTTAACAGCAGGTACAATTAGAGTATTTCAAAGGACAAAGAAAAGATATTGTTGCCCATCTTAAAAGTAGCAAGGGTTTCTTACCTACTACAAACATGGTCTATTAGCAGCGAGACAGAATCTAGATTACTATCTAGTTTGGTATTATGATATAGGCACCGGTCCCGTTGTAGTTCCACAGCCTGACGTAGCAGGTTCTGTAAACGCCTTGGAGGAAGCATCACTGATGGGGGTAGGTACGCTTTAAGAGAGTTATTAAAAAAAAATTTAAAAGACATAATCAAAACCAAGTTACAAGAACAAGCATATTTTTATTTCAGTGTTTTTGGAAGAGACCTTAGCAAATAAAGTTTAAGAGCTACAGGAAGAGTGCACACAGCTTGTCAAATTTACAGTTATACATCTCGAATTTGAAGCATGAATTTCTGGAAAGCAGAGCTGCATGCAAGGTATTTGTAGTTACAGTATATGTTGTCCTAGCCAACAAGCACTACTTACACAAGCTAGCTCAAAACCTAGTATTTAACAAAAACCTGTAACGTTATAAAACAGTATCAGCTGTGTTTGAGGAATTCTCTATTAAAATAAAGAATACCATAGGTATTACAACTCTGATACATAGTATTATACCAGCCACAAGAAAGAGAGAAGAAATCAGAATTCATAGCAAAGTCTGAGACCACTATAAACCAGTACTGGTATCACTAGTGATTATAGGCCACACTTAATTTCAACCAGTCAGTACAGCTGCCATTTACAAAACAGTTCCCAACCCCCCCCTTTCCAAACTGCACATTTAATCATCCAGTTACACTATTACTGCATGCAGCAGAGCTAAGAAATAAGAGCTCCTATTACAAATAGTTTACCAGAGACAGCAAAAGGTTAGATACAGAAGACCAAAGGGTAAAGACACCTAAAGGCATCCTCATTAATCAAGAAATACAAAAACAACCACCAGCAAATGCAGTTAAAGTCAATCCCCTGGGATATGTTATTATATAATATGTACTGGATTTACAGAGGTGGGAATAAATTCTAAACACTAGAACATCTTACTCTGGAGTTTGTCCAAAAGTTTAGATCTGGAAGCTGTTCCTTTCCCTTCCCACTCTGCTTTTGCACGCAAGTCTTCTGCATGGCTACACATCAGATACCTGTTTAAAAAAAGCGCACACACACCGACAGGCCAAGTCTTTCTGGAATATTTTTTTTTTTGCTTTTAAACATAACACATATCAAAACATTCTTAGTGAACTGGAAAAAGGAGACTTAAGCTTGAAACTGGTAGGAAAAAAGGCAGGGAACTATTGCACACAAACATTATGTCATCTTCAGAACAAATGTCCACAGATTTGCAATAGGAAAAGCAAGCAAAACAAACAGATGTTAGGAAAGGTAGAAATGTCTTATTTTCATCTAAGAATGAACCAGACTATATTCACCTACTTACTCAATTATTATTATAAAATTCTCAAGGTCAGATAACCATACATATGTATGTATTAATTTGGGTTCTAGTACTACAAAAGTAAACCATAATCCAGTTATTTTCAAGCATCTGAAACAGATTATTGTCTACTGAATAGTCTTTTTTACTCACCATTTTAGCACATCTGACTACAGTTTATTAATCAATAGGATAGTAGCTTTAATACAATGAGTTTTTACAACATCAGCTATCAAAAGCTACTGAATTCCTTAGGAAACTCCACCAAAAGAGCTCTCAGAGTCCAAACACTTACCCACTGAGGACATGAATGCGTTCTGTATTATATTTCAGAGGTGTCAGTTCACAGCGTAGAACCTGAAGTGCCTCCAGGACCTTGCCATCCTCCAGGTATTCCAGGTACTTCTGCTGCAGCAGCAAAAACTTCATCCTCTGACATGACAGAAAGCAGCAGTCAGGGGAAAAAGGTTGACTGAAGTTTCAGAAAACGTTTGAGCCTAAACAGAACAGTAGAAACCATTCTACTATGCCCTTCAGAAACACAGCTATATGTAATGTTTCATTACTCAATTTCTTTTTGCTGGGTTTTCAACAATACTGCAACAATCAAGTTATCCATGAGTTTCCTTCCTGCATTATGGGGCTCCATTTCTCAGATGTCCCCTTCAACTTGTCTCATTTTCATACTCACTCCCTTTTCAGTCACCATAATTCAAAACCTGAATTAGATAAGCCTTCCAATCTTAACTTCTATCAAGAGAAAGGGCTCAAAAGCAACTAATCACATATTTAAGACTGCATGACAGCACAGAACACACCAGCTCAACCCAAAAAGTTCTCATACAGCTTATATAGGAGCTGACATGGATTATTTGCATAGCTGTATAACAGAGCAATAGCAAATTGACACTGCCTGAGGTTTTGTTTTGTAGCTCCATGTTATGCTGTTTTCCTTGGGCATTTTATCATTTTTCTGGATTACAGAAAAAAAAAAGATGGTTTCCTATATTTAGAAATCACTTCTCAGAATTAGTCACTGCTATTTCATAGTGTTCCTTTCATCTTGTAAATTTTTTGGCTGTTTTCTTCAAAAAAAAAACAAACAACAAACAAAAACCCAGAACCTACCAAACAAAAACAATCAAGCCTGCTATTCTAGCAGCAAATTTCTGTGGATAAAAAGAGAAAATTCAGGCATTTAATTACTGTATTCAAAAACCTGAAGTCCTAAACATTCTAATACTAACTTATTAGGAAAACAGTTTAGTTGTTTCTGGATGAAACCAACTATTCCGTGTTTGCACATCGTCTTTATTGCTAGCAGTTATCAGGAAAAAAAGATACTTCTGAACCACAAGACTGATCAAGTTGAAGAAGAAAATGTACATTCTTGGATGTATCAGTGAGAAACAGGATGAAGATTAAGTGTAGCAAATTACATTTGCTTCTCTAACGAATACACCACCAGTTCAATCACTGCTTTCCTTTGCTTTGTCAGACCTCAGGCACCTCACTATTTTCATGCTCATATTTGGTCAGTGTTTACTTAGTTTCAAACACACTGCTAGTCTCCTTAAGTAGAGGGATAATCAGGAAGTTTAAGATGCTCCTGTCCTATTAAAGATTTCATGAAAGTTTAAGGCTTACTATACCTAAAATCCAAAGTTAAAACATAAAGCAGTTTCAGCTTCCAGAGATGATCGGTTCTTCAGGAGAATAAAGTTTCCACAAGAAGTGCTACTAACTCACCATGCAGCTTTGTGAAGCATAAAACATTACACAGCAAAGGTGATTTATGTTCAAACATGTCTGTAGTATTTTATTGTCCTGTACGTGACAATGGGGATTGGACTAGATGATCTTTTGAGGTCCCTTCCAATCCCTAATATTCTGTGATTCTGTGTTCTGTGATTCTGTGACAGGCAAACTCATATTACCTTCCCTATCCAGTTCTTTAGTTTATTTGGAATTGTTAGAGCATCACTGTACAGTTTTTTTTTCCCAGGTAAGAAAACATTTTTTTTGGTGTTCTGACATGTAGACAACCAAAAAAATACATAGGAAGATATCCCAATTATTTGCAGCCACAGTGGTGGCTCCATGCAGTAGGCCAGCGGACCTCACACTGCTTGCTTATCCACTAGCAGCAGGAGGGATGAGAGCTTCTTCCTCCTATGCGTGCACTCACAAGGATGCACAGAGGTGCTCAGGTAGTAGTCACAGATCGTATTTCACTCCTCTCAGTCACCTCACACTGATGATCCTCATCAGGAAAAAAAAAAGTCTGGTATTTACAGTTTGTAATAAACACTATAATCCCTCCAACTTTTTTTATTCATCCACTGCATACAATATTTATTAAATTTATAAAATCTTTCCCTTAAATGTGATAACCATAAAACTGTATCTAACTACTCCTTTTCCCTCTCTACTTTTAGAGCTTGGCATGGTAATCTAATTTCTTTAGGGAAAAAAAAAAATAAAAAGAGCAGAAAAGCCTAAAAAAGAGTTTTAGTAACGTCAGTCCCAACAATTCCACAGAAGCATTACAGGAATACTACCATGCAGAATGCTGTTCCCAAGTTATCCAAAGAGGTATAACTTCACTTTTGGGTTAGAAAGTATAATTTCCAAAGAAGCCACCAGTGCCAGGTGTGACTTTGGCCTATCAGGAAAACGAAAGCCTCCAGAACAACACAGTACTGTACACTTCATGCAGTAGTCCACGGTTAACATAATGGAGAATTAGAATAGAAAATAAACAGTTTTAAACTGTAACTTATCTATAGCAAAAGGCAAGGACTAAAGTGTTGATAGGGAAATTATTTTTTCTAAGCTATTTTGATAACTGCTCCAAAACTTGCCCTACAGCATACTCAAACTAACAGCATGAATACATCCTCCTTAAGGCAAAAGTCACAATCCAGTGACACTGTATTTCAAGACATTTTTTACATAAGGACACTCATGGCCTCCTGTCACTTACTGCTGTGCAGCTATTGACTTTGCTGACAAACAGATCTAACTGAACAACTAAATTTTGCCTTCATTTCCTCTCAACTACTTAGATGCCCAACAAATAGTAATGCTAATTACTTCCAATATGACCTTCTCATGGTAGACAAGATCATTTTAATACATCAAGGCCCAAATAACCTCTTCTAGAAAGAAACAGAACTGTTTATTATATTGGCAACTGTAAAGTAAAAGCACAAACTCCACCATATACACAGAACAGAACAAGTATAAAACCAGTCTGATGCAACGCACCCAAAAGAGCAGCTTACTCATTCTCCATATTCCTTAGCTGCCTTTCAAAGAAGGGAAATAAGAATTATCATAATCCAAATTATACCATGTACAACATAACAGAAGTGCCTGGGAATTGTTGTTATGATCTCAGTGTTTACAACAGAAATTCAACATCATTACGCTCTTTACTGTTAGAAATTTAAATTCAGACACCACCATCGCTTAGCTCATAACAAAGATCCTTCACCCTGTAGGATCCATGGAAAAGTCCAATACAACAGTTTCGGCACTACAGCCTGGCTAGTTTTGTTCAGTTATTACCACCTCATTCTGTCTTTCAGCTCTGTAGAGAGGATGAGGATAAAGTGCATAATATGTTGTTTCTAGAAGCTATTATTTAAGTGTAAGATGAACCTCTGATCACTCTAGGGCAAAAATAAGACAGACTTAACAGATGTACAAGGGGTTTTTTGTTTTAATGTATGTACTATTAGCATTTTGCTTTCTTCAAACTGCAGCCTTGAATTGCTAACAGAAATGTTTAGTACTTTACTACTTCACTGTCCTAATTGTTAGTAGGAAAGACCCTTGCAGAATCTTAAATTCTAGAAACTTTTGCACACACCCTGGCTCACCAGCATTAACCGAAGGTGAAAGCCTCAGCAACACAACTGTGAAAATAATAGGACAAGCATCCCACCACAGTCAAGAGATCGGGCCATTTTGCTCACTGGTTAACAGGAAATGTTCAGAAGTTTAAAGACTAAAATGCATAATAACCTAACTTTAGGATTAGATTTTGGTGTTATTTTTGACCTGCATATCTTAACAAGCTCTACAGTCTTATTACTGTACTAAGAACTCAAAATAAGTAAACCCTGCTGAAACACCTTGCTAATGTCGAAAAAAGTTAACTAAAAGATATGCTGAAATTACCAGCTGACGTTTCAACACAAACCCAGCACAGTAGCTATCTGTTTATAAACAGCCCCAACTTTCATTACTTTGTAGTCTTTACCACTTTGATAGTCTTGTAAGACACTGATAAAAGCACTTAACAATCATCCAAAAAACTTTTAAATTTAAAATTTTATATTTAACTGTAGAAAATTTTCTGGCCTACAGAATTTAATAAGACTTCAATCATAAAAAAAAAATTCATTCCAATAGGAAACTGCCCTTAACACTTGTAGCAAGAGGGACACCATACAGGCAGGTGGAGCACTGCTCAAGATATAAATAACCTCTTTTGTTGTGTTGCCCGCTGTGGGCTGTATACCTCCAGAACTGGAGAGAAGCCTCATTTAAGTGAAAATAAAAAGTAAAGAGGACAATTTGAAAGTATATTCTAGATGACTACAGAGGAATCATCTCCAGATTTCTCCCTAGGTTCAATTAGTTACCCATTACAGATGCCACAATATGCTTGAGTAGCCCTAAAGTAAGCAAGACCTTGGGCTGGCTTGAAGCTGGTATTTTCTAGGAGTTACTCAAGGAAAAAATAACATGCTTGAATCAGCTATGAAGTTTTCCTACAGTTTGTCTCAAGACAGCTGTATCTTGTATGCTGGAAAAGTAAACACGACTAATCACACACTATGTAGCACTCAGTTGTGTTGACACAAATAGAAATAGCCGACTGCCATCCCCACCCCAAAACACATCAACACAGCATCAAAGGCTCACAAATTGAGATCAGCCATTTCAAGTTTAGCATTTTCACCTGTAGAACTTACAGCACTCTGCAGAAATAAGGAAATGAAAAGAGGAGTAGAATTTTCAAAATACATAGATATGTATCTTTCACTGACCAGACATTTCGAAAGCAGCTATATGTCCTGGTTACTTTGTTCAGATCATAGTAACTATAAGGAAAACAAAACAAAAACAAACCACAAGCCAAAACCAAACCACCAAACACACACACACCCTAGTTTGTTAAATACTCTGTGTCATCTAAACTTCTAGGTACCCATTCTTGTATGCACACATTTTTGAAACACCGTGTCACACGGTATGAGTCACAAGCCAAGAGTCAGGAAAGCCAAAATCTAATTTTCTGTTTTTTAAAGAGTTACCTGCAGCAGCATCTTGTCTGGATTTTCCCTAATCAAGACATTTATCATCTTCATTAGCTCTGATTTTGTTGCAGTTGGGACTACCTACAGAGCATAGAGAATCCCTCCTTACCTGCAATGACCTTTTACCAGTTTTCTGGGTGCTGACCATATTAATATCCACCCATAATCTCAACCATGTACAAAACAGCCAGGCGGGGAGGGAGGTGGAGACAGTACGCACATGATGGAGCACAGACAAGCCCAACTTATCCTTGCAAATGAGTACTGTCTTAGTATCAACACACACGTAAGACACACAATACAGTTGTCTGTTTTAAATTAGATGAAGTTTATATAAACGAGAACAACTTTTAAAAGAAAATAGTTAACATTTTGTTCAGGTAACAAAATTACAACATAACATTAAAGAAGAGCGTGCCTTCAGAGCCCTCCAAAAGAGAAGGAAAATGCTCTTTTCCCTCAAATTCTATTCTTCAAGAAGTACAATGCTCATACTCTGTTAAACCTCTTGACTCCCAGACAGATAAAATACTTTACTATAGAGAAACTTGGTAATTTCAGGAGTTAGAAATATGAGAAAACTTGCTTCAAGTTCATATTCACATACAGTCATTTCATACTGTTAGTGTCCATAAATACTGAAAACTGCATGCACTATTCTGAACTATTTGAACAGTAAATCTTATATTTATCAAGCCTTTGAGAAAGTGAATGACCAGTCTAATTGAGAGGTGTAAGCTTTGACCAAATTAATACAACAGAACGTAAACTTCTCTCAAGTACCCTCAGATGTTTTGTTAAACATCTGTTTTTCCTACTTCATTTCCCGTGCTCTCTTTCTCTCCCTCCCCCACCAGACAGGAAATTGTCTTGACAACAAATGAATCAGCTAGAAGTGGAGCTAAGCAGCCATCAGCTGATTCTTCATTGTTTACAGTCACAGACACTTCAAAAAGCTTTGCTACTGTTTTCTTCCTAAGTGACCATAGTCGTTCTAACTTCATTTCATTAAAAATCAACATTTAAACAAAACTCAACAAGCCGTTTAAAGAGCCAAGTAACAAAACAAAAAACACTTTCCTCAAAGTAACTGATATCATAACAACACATATTGTCATTGTCAAGTCACAGGACCTACAAACCTCTATTTCTAGGTTCATCTTCAAAAAAACAGCCAGCCAAAGAGAAAAAGCTCTAAATAAAAAACCCAAATGACAATACAAATACATTTGCTCTTTAGAAGCCATCTGGAAAAGCAACAGTATTGTTCATGGTCTATAGCAGCCTCTATATTCTTCTAATGTGCTATTACAATGCCAACTCCACATTAGTATTACTGCATTTTGTGTTTAAACTTCTCTTTCCTCAAGAAAGACTACCTCACATAAACACAGAGATTGCAAGAAGTATTTCAAGTTTCAACTTAGTATTCAACATCACCAGTTTCTGCAGAAGCTGACCTATTTTGGTATTGTTACAGGATTTATATTTTATCAGCTAAGTATGTTCAACAGAGCTTAAACATTCAGTACACCAAATAGCCTCAATACTTTTGGGCTTCCCAACTTATATTCTAAAAAAAGAATTAAAAATTCAGATCAGCATGATATTTGCAATAGCATGCAAGCCACTTTAAAGTAAACAAAAAAGGAAAACAAGAACTATGGACAGCCAGCTCCCTAATGAAAGATTACACCACTACAATTAGTCCAACTATACAGCTCTGAAAGAGTTCAAGTGTGACTCTTACCACAATTGCATGCGGAGAATGCACTAAGGCCTTAAGTTCATTCAGGTCGTTCTCAGCCTGCAGAAATCGGCATAAGAAAAACAAGAACAAAAAAGCATATAAGGAGGGTGGATTTTGAATTCTCTCACAGATACTATAAATTTAAACAGTGGTTAATACAGTCCTATAAGCCCTACGTTACCTTATCCCATTCTCCTTCCATGACATGATTGCGGAATTTGGTAGCAGAAGGATGTTCTAAACGACATCCTGACTCTTGCATGAGAAGATCAACAGTCTGGCTGCAGGAGAGATACAGTGTAAAAAAACCCGACCAGTTTTACCCTCACAAATATACCGCCTGCTATGATAACAGTTAACCATATTTAAAAGTTACTTCAATTAATTAAGAGTACTATGACCAAATCAGATGCTTGTCCAAAAAGACTATGTCAGTTGCCTGAGACATGTAAACAGCTACCTATACAGCTAAAGCA
The DNA here is from genome assembly GCF_000695765.1 of Mesitornis unicolor. Classification (NCBI taxonomy): domain Eukaryota; kingdom Metazoa; phylum Chordata; class Aves; order Mesitornithiformes; family Mesitornithidae; genus Mesitornis; species Mesitornis unicolor. The sequence goes on along the minus strand of NW_010185415.1, from coordinate 1,112 downwards.
AGTTGCCAATGAGCTTGAAAGCTTTGCTGAAGTACCATAAAGTATGTGACTTACCAGCCACCACAAACAGCCATCCCTGCACAGAAGACAGACTTCATGAAGGAAGATACAGACTAGAAAGCTGTTAGCTACTGGCTACAATGTCCTGCCCCCTCCCCCCCACACCTAAAACAACACAGAGAGCTAGTACATCTGCAACAGGTCTAACTTTCTTCTTCATCAGGTATTAAAAAATTGGCTCCTTAAAATAAAATAAACAAACTCATCAACCTGTAGCCCTCCCCCTTTTACACTAAAAATAGCTTATTTACTGTGGTGTCGTCTATGAACAGTCACGAGTTGTCTGCTGCTGTAAACTTGCCTCTTGTGTCAGAGGCAATTTATTTTATGCACTAAGTTCTTTGTAATTGACCCATACCACAGTGTTTTGAAGCCTTCTTTTGTAGCAGCTACATGGAGACTTCATAGGACTTCTCTAGCCAACCTCCAAAATTACAACATGTTGACTTTAGCTTTACTCACAAAGTGAGTGTTGAGATAAAATTCTTAGACTTCCCTTACTCCACTGGGAAATTATTTTTCATATTCTAGTTTTAAGAAAGAGCCAACATACTTGTTCCTAGTCGACAGATAAGATTATTATCAAAAACATGTGTCCAGCATAAATCTGCAGAGGCCTTCACCATTTACAGGGATGAAGGTTTTCAAAGTGAAACCAATCAGCCTATTTAAGTGGCAGTTCAGTTTGTGCTCACTTCCTCCCAGCTGACAAGCCAAATCTTGGAGCTCTTCTGGAAAAAGCCGCCCCCCCACGCCCAGCTGCGGGCTCCATTATGTTTACCAGATAACTTCTCCCCCACTAACACATTTGTATTGATCTGCCCTTATCGGTGTGCAACCCGACTTCCATATTGCCATCCCTGGCAGAAGAAGCTCCCGGCCTGTCCCTTCGCAGACACCGAGCTGCCCAGCACAGGCTTAGAAAACATGTCCAGCTCTTTTTTTTTTTTTTCATAAGGCCTGCCCCACTGCTCTGCCTCGCACCCAAGCACTGGCTTCTCCTTGGTGGGGGTCTATCGGGCTGCGACAGGGCAGTTTTTGCCACCAACACC
>NW_010185414.1:26726-38559 GCF_000695765.1 Mesitornis unicolor | reverse complement strand
CCCTGGAAATACATTAAATTGCTAAGAGTTGTGAACTGCAGTCTCAGTGGTCCAGTATTAAAATACAGCTGATTTTCCAGGAGACTGAGAGCTGGTATCTAGATAAAGGCTGCTTAGGAGACCCACCTGCTGAATACTCTCTACAGCTTTGTTGGCATGGGTTTGTCAGTGTACAACTTTTTAATCTGCAAAATAACAGTTTCATAAAATCATAAAACTGTCTGGGTTAGGAGGGGCCATTGAAGTTCTTAAGGAATTTTCTAATGCTGTTGTCTCCTAGCTCTTCCTAACAGAACAGCTTCGTATCTCAAAGTAATATCCCTAACACAGGGAATTCCAAAGCCAACTACAGAAATTGGGTTTAACCAGTGGGACATTCAGGGGACTACAGATACAAACCTATTTACTGTATATACCAGAGGAAGCACTTCACACTATTAACACAGAAGGAAAGTGGGCAAGTTTTGCTATCACCTTCCAAAAATTTCTACCTGGTCTCTGGGTCCTTCCTTGTCAGTATCAGAAAACAGTAAAAGTAAAGACACAAAGATTTCCTCCCAGGAAGAGAAAGAAGGCTGAATGATCCATTGGATTTCACTTATTTAAATCCAACTATGAGATATACTAAGCATCTGAACCAGCTACACACCTTAGTGATGTTCAAGTATGTCTTTAAATTAAAACTGTAACAATGTTGAGGGAATATAAGAAGTGGTCAGAAAATAGACCAAAAAGATTGATGAATGCCTTATTTGAACCTTGCCTCTTTGCTGTGCTTTAGCTTCTGCTGCTGCATTTTAAGACACTTAATCCCTTTCCCCTTCAGAAAAACTTCAGTCCTTACTGCTGTGCCAAAAGATCACCCACCTGCTGTCCACAAGAAGAATTTCCAGCAGTGTATGAGAACAGACAGGTGTTACATGACAGACTGCAACCCACAGAAGGGTTGCACCAAAAGATGGTGGTGGCTGATCCCAATGACGACCAAGAAAGAGGAGGTCCCAAATAAGTGCAAAAATGCAAATGTCATCCCATCCTCAAAAGTAGCCAGAACTGTCCAGGGAACCACAGGCTGATTAGTCCAACTCCGGTCCCTTGGAAAATCACAGAGCAAGACCTTTACAAGAGGAAAAACATTACAGTCTGCTTAGGCAGACAACTTAGATGGGTAAAAACTGGGTGGATGATTGGGTTAGAGGTAGCAGTTAATGGCTTATACTCTACCTGGACCACAGTAACGAAATGGAGAACCACAGGTGTCCAGCCTGTAACCTGTCCTGCTTAACAACAGTGACCTTGGAGGAATAACTTCTGTCGAGTTTGCAGATGACACGAAACTGGGTGGAACAGCTGATGTGCTGGAGAACAAGGCTGCCATCCAGAGGGCCCTTGGCAGAGTGGAGGAACTGGGCCTTGTGCAGTTCAGACCAGAGAAACGCAAGCCCTGCCCCTGGAAAGTCAGAGCTCCAGGCAGTGGTCCAGGCTAGACACTGCTTGCAGTGCATGGGCATCAGCTCTGCAGGAAAGTCTTGGGGCCCTGGCGGACAGCGAGCTGCACAGCAGCCACCCCAGGGCTGGCAGCAGCAAAGGCCAGCAGCAACCAGCACTATAGTAGCAGGAGCCCAACCAGGAGATGGAGGGAAATGATGATCCCCCTTGACTCAGCTCTTCTTAAACCACAACTAGGTAAGATACTCAGTCTTCTAGTTTGGGCTCCCCAGCCCAGGACACTGCCAAACTACAGCAAGCCCAGCAGAGGCCCACCAGGATGCTAAGGGCCTGGTGTACCTGTCCAGTGAGGAGACCCTAAGGGATAGGGCTGCTTCAGCCTGGAGAAAGGCAGGCTTTGGGGGCACCTCAGAAAAGCCCTCTCCTACCTACAGGTCACTGACAAGACAGAGCCAGGCTCTGTCATGGTGGCTGGATGAGAGGCAAGGGTGCAAGCTGATACAAGACTAGTTCAGATGGGTGATAAAGGGAAACCTTTTTCCTGAAGGGGAGAGTGCAGCAGTGGTGCAGGTTACCCAGAAGCACTGTGCAGTCTCTGTTCTTGGAGGCTTTCAAGACAGCCTGCATACAGCTCTGAGGCATGTGGTCTGACCACCTCAATCACTCTGCTTTGAGCAGGAAGTCACATTACAGACCCCCAAGATTTCCTCCAGCCTCAGTGTGGTGTGACACTGTGTATGGCACTGTCAAGCTGCAATGCAAAACTAGCAAGCTCATTTACATTAATCTTACCTGATATTTTAATAGGTGACCAGAATCCTACAACAAATCCAATCTGTAAGCTGACAGCATCTTTGCAAAGCCACTGTCATGGAAGAAAAACAGAGAAAAATTTGATACGGCAAAAAAAAAAATATTTCCATAGATCACAGAACTTATCACAGGTGGAGTAGAAATCAGAAGACCTGTATCAGAGAAAACAGGAAGCAGATGTGCTGCTGGCATGCAGAGTGATAACACAGCCTCTGTGTTACCAAACGAAATTGTCAGTGCAGCAGTAAGACATACATCACAACTCTTAAAAAACAACGCAGGACATGTGAGTTTTCTCAAACCACCCAATTAATTAGCAGAATCCTGATGTTTCCTTTTTAAAAGGGTCTGCTGTGTGTAGTCCTCATGCCAGGAATTACTGAACTTCAGTAACCGAGGACTTGATTCTTGTGTAAGTAAACTGATTAAAACCTAGTAGTGTGTACAAAGTTCTTTAAATGAGCATATAAAATGGCTGTTAATCTTCCAATCTCCTTAGGAGGGAGGAAGGGTTCAGAGAGAGTGCAGTCAGCTAACAGGCATGCTCTACAGCAGTCATACAAGGCGATACAAGAAACAGTTCACAGTTTCTGAGATGGCTGTAAGTTACAGGAGTCTTGTATTTTAAAGAACAAGTGGAAAGGACTGCATAAATATCAGCCTTTAAGAGTCCCTTTGAAAATCTCAACCTAGCATTTCCATAACAGACAAATCCTCAGTAGTTTGAGGAAGGCTCAGAGAGGAATGACTACCACACAACCAGTTCAATTACTGATAACTAAAAGAAGCTTTTTTTAGATTTACCAGTTACTGGGCATTATATTCCCAACCCTCACTATAAACTCTTAAAGACTACGAGTGTTTGGAACCATCACCATCTCATCTGGTTATTGACCTCAAGACTTTGCAGTGTCCAATGTCCAGAAGCAGAGCAATAGTAACTGATCAGCCCCACTTGTGAGCCATCATCTTGAGCTTCATCAACATTAAAGTATCTTGCATACAACCTGGGCAAAAAGAGATGTTACTCTGAAAATGAGAACTACTAGAAGAGGAAGAGAGAAATAAAATTTAGCATTTGACCTTCCTGTTTTTCACTTAGAAAGACTCTGTCTACACATGAATTTAAAATTCTGCTTAAATAAATTAGTAACTACATACAAAAAATATTGCTAAGTTAACACGTTAATACCCAGCAGAAAGGCTGTCTTCTTCAGTAGCTGTACAAAGTCTACAGACTTACTATGTGGCATATAACAAAAGATCCTAAAAGCCACCCTCTGCAGAAAGTTCTCTTTTGCCAATGGAAAAATTGTCCCCGATATGCAAGCAACTTGGAAAAGAATATTTGTACAAATATGTATGTGCATGTATGTGATAATTCCTACATATCAGACTGTCACATAGGCTCTCTAGAGCTTCTTACCTATTTTTCCCTTCTCTTACTCTATTTTTACTCCTTTTCTGTTTTCCTTACTAGTTACAGTAAGTTTTCAGGTACTCTAAATACAATGAAGAACTCCATCTGTGTATGTGTTAAAATAGCTTGACATATGGCCACAATGGAATAGTACAAGTCTAAACATACTCTACAATGTTAATAAAAATCCTAAAAATCTTTTTTGATCCTCCCCTAGGGAAATGCCAAAATAAACAGAAGCATGAGAGGATGGCCATTGATGAAGGAAACCTCCATTTCCCTTACTCCTTCCTCCATTCCATTTCCTTTTCCTCACTCTGTGCCTCCTCCCTCCTGCAGCACAGGAGCAGTAAATCAGACAACTGTCTATTGTATTTTATTCTCTACTGATAATTACATATTCTGTGTTCAGTCTTAATTTATCGCTCTCCTGCAGCTGCAAGATTGCATCAGCAGAAGCCTTCTGACTGGCTGAGCTACAGTGACTTCAGAGCACACTCCAGCATACGTCGACTACTAGAAAGGCAAGACCTCATTTCTGGATGTTAGGACATGGTGATCAAATCCAGTTCAGTCTGGATATGAATAGAAATCTATGTGCATAACCTGCATCTTTTCAAGCCCTGCTTTTCCACTACAATAAAACTGTGGAGGAATTTTCCATGCTCTTTCCAATTACACGTTCTATTTTACTTCCTGTTCTCCACAAATTTCATCATAATGTAATTCTCTTGGAATATAGATATATGTAGTTCAAAATGCAAAACCATAAATCATTTACACAGCACAAACACTGGCATACAAATCTTGGGCAGAGTAAATGAGCACAGCCAGTAAGATTTAAAATTGGTTTGCTGTCACACTGCTGCATTTTGACAGTACATCATTATTTGGATCAATGTGTGCATATCTGGCCTTTGCTGAACTCTCTGCACACCATGCTATGCTGGATGGTGCCATAAACAGTAGCTTCAGACTTGAAGAGACAGTGAAACATCTCTGGTAATGATGTCTGTCATACAAATCTGTAGACTCTGCAGCATCATTTGTTGCAGAAATTTGAACAAGGCAAGGGATTTTCTCACTACAGGCAGAAGATGCCCAGCTTGGTAAATGTAATTCTACCACTGCTTCTGCCACGGAGCAGCTGCAGTAGAACACTTGCACATTTCAAAGATCAATGCTATTTTAGATATCCAACATGAGACATGGAGTGTGGTTCAGAGAAGAACTAGCCGCTGCTACAGTCAACATTATGGATCCGTACAGGGAATGGATTACATGTCCTGAGGCTTCCTGAGAATTCTGGAGGAAAAAAAACCAAGTATGAAACTGGACATTAAGTTATTACACACTTTATGCTTCAGCTATTCTATGCTTTATTCCATAACTGAAGAAATTTTACCACCTCACAGACATAGGATTAAATAAAATTCAGCATTTGTGAAGTATCCAGACATAGTAACCATGACTGCCACAGAAAGATCCCTAAAAGCATAGTCAAGGTTAATTTTCAGAAAGCTTTCTACAAGTTTTTTCAAACACAAAAAACAAGTGGTTGTGACAGAAAAAGAAGAGAGTTGTATGGACAAGTAATTAAGTGTTAAGTGGCAGAAAACAGAGGGTAAGAGTGAATAGTCAGTTCCTGCAATGGAGGGAGGCCAATTTCAAAATTTCTTAAGGATCTGTGATGAATCTGCTGTGGCAAACGTAAGCTGTGAGCAACATCCAGTTATCCAAAACAGTACAGACAAAAGATTCATGGATGGACACTGTGAGACTGAACGGCCAGCAGAATGGCAGATGACATTCAACAAATAAAGTGATCTACATGGAGGGAAAAAACCTGCAGTCCTAATGAGCTGATGAGGTCTAAGCTGATCATTATATTACTCAAGAATTAGATTTTGTGTTGTGATAGTCCCATGAAAACAGCAGCTTGGTCCTTGGTATTTCTCAAGGAAAAACAATAAATAGAGTGTTAGAAGTAAGGACAGGAACATCATCGAGCCGTTGCATGAATCTATGTTTCAGTGTAGCCATGCTGACACCTAACACTGTATTTTTTTATTCCCCTTATCTCAAAAAAAAAAAAAAAAAAAAAGTCACAGATCTGGAGAAGGTTCCTAAAAGGAGAAAAAGGATCATCAAAATATGGAATAGTTTTTCCTTTAAGAGGCAGTCTAATCCATCTTGGGTATTTCATTCTGGAAGAGAGAATGTTGGGAGAGGTCTGACAAATTTACGAAGCTTTAAGTAGGTTCTAGAGGGTGGTGGTACCAAGCAGCTGCACACTGTGTCTTCCAGTATAAGGATTAAGAGCTGCTGTTAATTAAGCTCCCAGAGATAACTTCAGAAGGTCAAGCAGTGGTTCGCCTGAAGAAGCACTAGCTCATTTCCAAAGGAGGCTGTGGATTCTGCCTGACTTCATGAAGAAACTGCACATATTCAGAGATTAAAATCTACTGATGCTACTAAGGACATAAACCACAATTAACTCTGAAATCATCTGCATTTGAAATAGTTGGAAACTTGTGCAATATCAGGTAACAGCAGCACGTGTGCTTTTCCTGTTCTTACTCCTCCATGGGCATTTGTTTATGGCTATTGTAAAACACACTGGTGGTCAGGAGGTGCATTTGGACTGACCTGCATTTCTGTGTTCTGGTTCTATCTTCAGAAAAGTGTTCAAATAGCAGAAAAGAACATGAGGCAACAACACTTAACTGTTTTTCTCCACAATTGTTAACAGCAGCTAATTAAATTACCACCACTCATACTGTGCAATGAATGACTCATGGGTCCCTATGGGGAAAGGAAGAGGGAAAACAAAGCAATGTAAGTAATTAAAAACTACACCAAAACACACATGAAACACAGAAGGCAAATTAGGCAGGATTAACTTGCTTGTACGTTTCCCAATGTATGATAGCACAGCTTTGCCAGCAGACAGTTCTAACATCTCCTGCGCACAACTCTTGTTTCTAAAACAGCACAGATAAGTTTCCAGTGGTCTGGAAGAGTTTGATGGAGATCTCCTGATGGAGAATGCCACCATGGAATGGAGTATGTGAAGAGTCTCGCCTGCTTCCCTGGAAGGAGACAACTGCGTAAGCTCTCAAAGACAGTGCATTGCACCTATATTTAGCAGCTAAGCTGTGCAGCCGTACCTCTCTCCATCCATCCAAGACAGATCAAAGGTGCATATGACCACACCTATAGATGTTACTGAACAAGAAGAAATCAGATGTCAGCACATTGACACAGAAGTGCTTTGTAATCAGTACCAGACCATCACACATACCTCTGCCAATTACAAAGATACTGGTGTAAATTGCACTTTGTATCCTCTGCATTGGATCATAACCAGAATGTGATGGCTGATTATATGTTAAAACTGGGCTGAGTTTACCAATAGATGCATCTGTCAAAGAGGAAGAGAGATTACTTCTTTTTTTTAATCCTAGGTTCTCTCCTAGGACAGGACCTTCAGAAGAGAGCAGAAAATGCTAAACAGGGCTGCATAAACTGCAACATAAACTGCAACTTCACAAAACCTGATTGTTTATAGAGACAGATGTTTAGGGATTCTGTTTTAGTAGGAAGAGCGAAACACTAATTCCATAGAAGTTTCTAAGCCTGATGGTGGCATCTAAGAGAAAATGTACAAAAGAAAGTTGAAGTATACATGTATATAACTGTGAAATACTGTATGCAGTTTACATTGTGAAGACCTGAAGTTAAATGTCTTACCTAAAGTGTTTGCTGTTCAGTGTAAATATGATTTAAATACCCATATAAACATTTAATCCTTCAAATACTATTAAATTATTAAATACAGAACTATCATGTAGTATAATGTTCCACTACATACTATGAAAAAATGTGCAACATTTATTAAAAGGAAAAAAAATCTGAAATGTAATGTCTCTGGTTTTTTAAAAAGATAATCCAGAAGCATCTGATTTACTGCCTGTACAAAAATTATTCATTTTCCCCTTTAATGTCACTGTTCTAAGAAAAGAGTCCCAAGTCTGCAGCAGCATCTGAAATCAGATATTCAGAGAGATTTAAAAATTGGCAGCTTTTTTGCTTTTAAAGTGTGATGGAAGTATTTTCTTTCCATAGCACTTTTAGAGGAGAGAAGAGAAAAGTCCTCTGTCATGCTTTAGATAAAGGAACAACAGTTATTTATCTAACTGTATCACCATCACATGTTTGGGATCCATCTTTGCTTTTTGCTAAAGAAAACAAAGGGCTAGTAAGCTTTACCCAGTGACAGCAGTCCACTTTCCTGTATTGTCATAGCATTGTCACTTCTCAGTTTGCATGTCAAGCTGACATCCTTGAAATACTTTGCTGAGTTACACACACAGACATACACACACACAACTCCACCATTCTGTCCTTCACATGTAGTTATTTATTTCAGTGTGCATTCATGAGGCACTGGTCATTTGTTTCAAATTCACTAAAACATGAAGCATTTAATTTCCAAGTTGGTACACATTTTCTCTTTAGGGCCCAGCTAATCTGTTCTTTTAATTGCCACATACTCAATTTTTGGGTTTCATTAAGTTGCTGCATTGAACTGGAATCTAGGAAATCTCTTTGTGTACAGTTTAGACAAGTAAACTGATTTACAACTAAATTGGTTTACATTCTAAGACTATGTCAGGCCATGTTTTTATAATGCTCAATTCAATGTAATCTACAAGAGCCCACTTCCTGTACTGAAGTACAGCTTTTAAATACTATATTGATATCATAACCTACACCAGTCTGTTCAGCTTTTGTGTACCTACCCATATAGTATCTGATGAAAGGCAAAATAGCATTTTAGTATTAATTTTTATGCACAGTCTGTCAGTCAACATATCAAACAGTATCAAGCAAGATTTAAAACACACATAGTTCACAATAGCTACTGAAGTACTTACATTATCCAGGGAACAATTATCTACCTGTTGCTGGCAACAGCTCAGCCACTTCAGGACAAGGGAGTGAACTTTTACACCTACAAACAGAAATTGCAGCTGTTTCTCATTCCCCTGACCCTGAAGAAAGAAGCTGTTACCAGCAGTTAAAGAGATAAGCTAACTAACGATTGGCAATGTAAACTCTCGCTAGACAGCGCTGGAGAACAGAGAGGACTATGTGAAGACAAACACATACAGAAGACCAACTGAGTATGCAACTTTTTTGAGAAGCACTAGCATAAATCTAAGAAGAACAGGAAATCTTTTCTTCTAAGTTCTCCATGGATTTCTGGAAAAGGCTTGGACACAATAGGTAAAAGAAACTAACAACACATCTAATAGTGTTAATCATTATCAGATTTCATGGAAATTTTCTCTCACACACTCACTGTTGAGTCACTGATTTCACCTTCCACAAAAGTAGATACCTACATAAAGATCTGAGATGGACTACCTCAAACAATCTCAAACATTCACTTTGTCCTGTTCTCCCATCCCCTGCACACACCGTGAGCTGCAACTCATCTCCCCGTTCCCCACTATAAAATTGCCAGTATAAAAATTCCAAAGCCAGAAAACCAACATTTCTCCAGAAAATAAAAAGGATAAATTGCCAGTGTTTTGAACTTGCCAACACCAGAAAAGTCTTTGAGGAACAACTTTTTTCTCAGTTTAGAAATGTGGTAGAAAAAAACCAGTAATAAGTAAAGAGCCACAGGAAACTTTTAGCAGTCAGTAGCTTACAGAAGACAGAACCTCACAATTCCGGGCTTAGACAAGCAACTGGCTTAAAAGGAGGACCACTACATGCCAGTGGGAAAACACTTGAAAGGAAGCAAAAAAAAAAAAAAAAAAAAAAGGATTATAAAAAAAGGGAGGGGGAGGACAGAACAGAAGAAACCTTCATAGAAATTGCTGCTAACACCTTGCAGACCCTGCACGTGAGGCAGTAAACCAAAAAGGCAAAGGAAGGAGCGTACATTGCATGCATACATCTCTTGGGTTTCAGAGTCCTCCCCAAAATACCCTGTATATACTCAATAGAGGTGCAGTAATGCACAGTGATTTTGATCCACAGACAAAACAGCTTATCTTCAGTATTACAAGAAACCTCCCATTTAGACACAGTTGAAGAAGCAGATGGCTGGAATATATTATGTCATCAAAGCAAGAGACTGAGTGAAGCAGAAGCTGAGCCATGGACATGCAAAAATAAATTCATAAATCACTACCACCAGGCAAAGCAAATGTAGAAGGCAAAGCACAAAGCCCTTACCAGCACTGACAGAAAAGGTGATCCTGGCTTTCCTCAATGTTTCAGATATTCGTATGAAAGAGACAGGCCTTACAAACTAGTCCTGACTGGATAAAGAAACCACTTCTGCTGAGACAAGATGGTCCATGGGAGAAGGAATGAGACAGGCTATTAAGAAACTTTCATGGTTAGCCAAGCATAGTACTGCTGTGAGAATGATCTCAAATTTAACTAGGAAAGGCAAATGGGTAGCAAAATTAACAATTCAGAGAAAAGCCAGTTAACTCTACAGCATAAATGAATATAAAGCTTTTTATCTAAGAATACAAAAGAACAGAAATATACAAAGCCTGTTGTATGGTAACACTCAAAGTGAAAAACAGCTTGATACAAACATTCTGCTGACTAAACAAACCAACCAACCCAACCAAGCCCGAATTCACACCCAGTGTGTTCTGAGACACCCCAGTGATCCCAAACTAGCCTGTCTGAACAAGAGGTAGTAACACACTATAAACAAGATTGACAAGCATTTATTTCCTGCATTCATACAAAGATATTTCCCAACTCCCTTCTGACAGCCGATCTCTGGTTTTTCTGTCTCCTTCAGGTTATCAGCCAGGACTTGCCCTCAAGGTAGGACAGTCTCTCAGAGGTAAAGCCTGAACAAAGAGTCAACCATAAAGCCAGAATTAGAAGTGGTTTAACATCCTAACACTGCCCTTAAATGTCTGACTATGGTACCTTCAAAAAATACTTCCCTGTTGCTATGTAGAATGTGCATCTCAGCAAGAGAGGTTGGCTATATGGAACAGACCACAGAAAACCTACTGAGCAGGTACATTTAAACAAAACAAAAATAAATAAAGTTATAAAGTGGTATTTGTTACAATAGATGGGCATGCAATTTGGGGGGGGATAATGTACAGTAGACTTGAGTTCACCTACAGAACAGGAATGCTTTAAAAAGGCGGAAACTATACAGTCGTTTTATCAACATGGTATGTATGACAAGTCACTGCTCCAGTACTTGATCACTTTCTTGCTCAACCATTCTGAATATTTTGTGAAGAGTTAAGAAAAATCTTAAAATTTTTTATTAAGAGCAATGCATTTCAAAACCACCAAATTAAAAAAAACCACAAACCACACATTACTGTTAACAGAGAGAAATTACACCACCTTGGAGCAAGTGTTTAATTTTGTATTTTTTAAATGGTACAAATTAATCTTAAGCATCATCCGGAAACTAATGAAAGACCTCTTTCTAAAAGGAAACTACATTTCTCAACATACAAGAAGCTGTGTGAGAAAGCTCTACAAAAATAAGTTTGTACTGAATTATTATTTATATCTACATCCTGTTTAGCCATTTAGGAAAAAAAGTTTAGTTCATGTTTTGTAGACCCCTTTGTGTAAAGCTTTAAAAAGGCTTCTGCTAAAACAGGGAGGGCCCCGGTACTTATATCCTCCAATTCACACAGTGTTGCAACTCAGAACCTTCAGCCTGGATTTCCCCAACAAAAATAAAGCCATCCTTATAGTTTCCTCATGAAGCAGTTGGTTTTAAACTTTAAACAAAGAAATATAAGGGGGATGTTGAACTATAGAAAAAAAATGGTGAAGTTATTGTTTATAGATCTGTGTAACTTCAGCAAAGTATTTTGACCTAGCCCAAAACAAGCTTTGCCAGGGAATCACAGAATCACAGAATCTCAGGAGTTGGAAGGGACCTCGAAAGATCATCCAGTCCAACCCCCATGCCAGAGCAGGATCACCTAGACCAGGTCACACAGGAACACGTCCAGGTGGGTTTTGAATGTCTCCAGAGAAGGAGACTCCACAACCTCTCTGGGCAGTCTGGTCCAGTGCTCTGTCACCCTCACAGTAAAAGTTTTTCCTCGTGTTCAGATCTAA
>NW_010185414.1:0-26695 GCF_000695765.1 Mesitornis unicolor | reverse complement strand
CATTGGACATCAGAGAGAAGAGCCTGGCTCCTTCTTCCTGACACTCACTCTTTACAAATTTATAAACATGAATGAGGTCGCCCCTCAGTCTCCTCTTATCCAAGCTAAAGAGACCCAAATGCTCTGTTTGTCAAGGGATAACTCTGCACAAGGGTTTTTTCTACAGCTTTCTGCACATTCCTAAGACTCATAACCCTCAAAAGAGGTAGGACTGGGCAGACAGATTACCTAAGGACCCTTTTCTGGCTTGCTTACAGCAGCACTGCACTGAAATACAACTGAGGTTTTCTTGCACTTTGGATACCTGCTTGAGATGGCAGGCTACCTCAAGAAGCTATGGGTTACATTCAGGCGTAAACCTCATCTTCAAGCTTGTGATGCAAGGACTGCACACCCTCTCACACTGTCTTACGCAGGTGCTGCAGCATACACAGATGTGGTCTCATACAATTAGGTATTAGGTCTTTTAGAGTTTGAAGCAAACTTAATTACTCAAGTTATTCTTCAATGAAAATACATGCTTCCCCTTGAGATGCACATTTCTGAGAGCAAGGGCGGTTGAGTTCCTGTCAAAGACAAAATAGAAAAAGTCCAGACAAAGCAGAGCAGAAGATGAACAGCACATGTGGAGCACCCTCATCCACACAGAGTGAGCACAGGAGAAAACACCCAGCAATGAAATAAATTAATGAGCACAGAAATTAACCAGCACTAGTGCAGATCTACTCTTATTTTCTGGAACTTGAGGACATAAGCTATTAAAGCTGACCACTTTTATATCATGCCACAGAGAACTTTGGAGCCAAGGAGCCAAAATGAGTCCAAAGCATTTTTACAGCACAGAAGGTACTCCAGATACAGATGCTTATCAGATACAAACTAGCATAGGACCTCTTTGGCCCCACACATATTTGCTTTTAATATCATTTATTAGTATTGTTAGCTGACCAAACAGAAGGCTATACGCTAGAATAACCATGTATTTCACCACAAGAAATACAATTTTAAGTACAATTCATAAACTATCTTTCTGTAAGAGAAGAGGAAAACAAGCCTTATCTGACAGCATAGAGAGAAGGAAAAAAAGTTCCAAAAGACAAAAAATAATAAATAGATAACGATACAATTTATCTCTGTTTTAATTCCACTGTATAGGAACTAGTCCAAAACAAAGTTCTTTACAAATGCTGGTAAAAAAAAGGAAAATAAATTCCAACAGAAATTTATTGTTTGGGAACTAGGTTTTTTTGAGTGGTTTTCATTTTTCTGGATTTGGTTTTATCCTATTTTGAGCATTCATTCAACACCTCCATTGCAGGTCAGGGGGCAAGAAAGTACTTTTTTCCTCTCCCTAAACAACTTGCTGCTGCTTCTCTTTGCTCTTGAACTTCATTCCGCTTCTGGTTGTTTGCTGGAATCTGCTTCAAGCAAGGGTATTAACATTAACTTTCCTGCAAAATGCAGCACTCAAACATTCCCGCACATAACACTGTTTAGCACTGCTGCTCAGAGGCAGTAGACAGGCACTTCAAAGCCAGAAGACTCTAAAACCAGCTGCAAAGTCTCTTGTCTCTTAAACACACTCTTAAACACACTGAACCAGCTGGATTAGACATAGCTCTCTTTGCCATTTTGGTACTGACACCAAACATTTAGATTTACAGTTTAATCACCATAACATGCTTATGCATAAAAAGTGACTTAACCTTACCATCTCTCATTTTAAGCAACAAAACATATTCTCACTTAAAGTCCTATGGGTCTTGCCTCTTCCTAAAAGTTTAAACAAGCTGGAAATAGATTATAAATCCAACCAGGTAGGTTGTTCTGAATCAATTTACAAGAGCCCTGGTGCAAACAGACAGTTGTTGACCTTTGCTGGCATGCAAGGTAAATGAGAATAAAACTTAAAACTTACTCAGATTTGCCAGTTTTTAGCTGCAGACAGAAACAGCATTATGTTCCATAAAAATCACATATATTGACTCAACCCTGTAAACAGATTTCCAGGTTTTAGAAAGCAAGGTCTTTACAGTTAAATCACAAATTGAATGAGTTCTCTCTGTAAAAAACCATGGCAAACACCTTTGCTGAAGTTAATTAGTCCGTGAGAAATACAAGAAGTTAAGGCCTGAAGTCTATGAAATTTAGCAATTCGAGTTTCCTGTTAATGAAGTACCATCCAATGATGGAAGAATTTGCAGTGCTTTTTCGTTCAAAGTATACTGCTCTTCAGGGGAGAGAATCTTGTCACTACAAAAAATCTTCCCAACTGCTACAGAAGGGATGCTGGGTCACAACTGGTAAGTCTCTTAAAGAGGAAAGAAAAACACCTACTGTTTTAGGAACATCCAGGTACGTTCATGCTGTTTCTATTGTCCAATAAAATCAAGTGCTAATGTGGGTGAAACTTATCTTCTAAGAGTCTTTCCAGGTATCCTTGACAGAAGAGTGCCTACCCAGTAAGTGATCTTCAAGCAACTTGTATGTTTAGCATTAAAATAATAAGCTGTTTCTGACTCTTGTTTTCTTGAAGTAAGGCACAAGAACAAAGGGGAGCTACACAGCATCTCTGAATTGTAACCTGCCACACCAGTAACTCCTCACTCTGCTTGTGACTTTGGGATTCTGTACAGAATGACTCATCTGTTAATTTACAGAAAGCTGAAGAAGTACATGACAACCAATTTTCAAACAACAAAAGAACAGACTTTTGTCCCTGTTTGCTATACAGAAGACAAAGAAAAGCTTAAACTGTAACAGGAGAAATTAAAAGGAAATTTATGTTACATCTTATGACAACAGTGTGTAGAAGAGTACAAGTTGAGCTCAGGAAGAGATTGCCAGAGGAGATTATGGGATCTGCTGGGTTTTTTTAGAGAACCAGCCTGGTCAGAGCTGGTTTGGCCATAGCTCATCCTGTCTCTGAGCCAGGATAAATTAGATGACTCACCCTCCTTTCAGCCCTATTTGTTACAATTGTATCATGTGAACATTGAAAATAGAATCTGTGCATCAAGGAAGACTCTCTGATTCTGAAGCTTCTTACACTTTACCACTCCACACCATGAAATCCTGCATCAGTAGCACAGTGATCCATTAATTCATCTGTCTAGAAAGCACTTTTCTTGATTTAACCCTTCTTTAAAAAAGGGGCATTTTGACCTTGACAAACCAAAAACAGACAATGAAAAGACCATTAGAGAAAGACCTGGTATCTCTGTGGTATCCCCAATGCCTCCTGCAAAGCTTGACCAAGAATCAAAGCTTGCCCTTCAAATAAGCAATCTGTTTTCAGTACATAATCATCAGAAAGTAACTGAAGTCTGCTTAAAAGTTAAGGAACACAGCAGTGCCCGGTGTCTAAACACCAACACGAAGACCTGCAATTGTTCAACATACTCAGCATATAATAGTAAAATTTTGTGTAGAATTTTATAAATAAATAAAAAGTTTGGCACTACATTTGCTATACATACTCTCCTTTCAGTTCTCCACTGATGACCTTGCAGGTTGTTATGGTAAGTAGGCAATATACAAGCTGAAATATAACACAAGTTGTTTGGTTTTTTTTAATCAAAAATATTCTAGCAATGAAGGGAACAGGAGACCAAAACCAGAAAATCCTGAATCCTGTTCACATACGATATCACAAGAAAAAATGGTTGCTTACTTATTACCAGATGCTCAGAAAGAAAAGATGTCAGGTTACCTGGCACACCTGTCTCACCTAAAGAAATCTTGAAAAGAAAACTTGAAAGAGGTCAGAAAGGGAACAGAGTAGTGACAGTATGAAACCAAGTAGTAGTCTTTGCAATACTTTTCAAGAAATAGAGCAAATTACTAACATCTCTCTTCCTCAGGAAAAAGTTTCCTACACTACAGAATTTTGAAAGGGAAAATCCTTAACTCACACAAAACAAGCCAATCTTTTCTCAATCTTCTGCTCAAATTCACGAACAAATTCGCAATTTTCTCTAATTGCATTCTGCTTTCAACAGTAAAAAGAGTAGACTACGGCTAATATCAGAATCGAAATGCTGAGACATCAATTGCACAAGGCATCATGATTCAAAACCAGAAGACCTTATCCAGAACTTGCTGTGAAACATCAGTAAATTGCTTGCATTTTATACCTTAGTTTTCCCTGACACACACACACAAAAAAACCCCTTGTGTCTCATCAGGAAGTTTGAAAGTTGAGCCCCTAGCTGCAAGATTTGCAAATACAAGCAAACAGAATAATAAAACCATCATGAAGAAGAGCTCCACAGGCATTTCCAGACACATTCAGATTTCGTACTTACTAAGAACTTTATTCATCATCTCCATCTGAAGCTGATTTGCAGTCCTCTAGATTATAAGTAGTGGGTGACAGCTCATATAAGATTAATTCACATTACATTAAAGGCTCAGCAGAACACACAGCTAAAACCTCAGCTTCTTTTAATGTGGTTTTCTTTCTTACTATCTAATAGTACTAGAGCCTCACATTTCCACTGGCTTAGCATAGCTCACTCTACAACAATCTTTTTTTTTTTGTGGTATATATTTTGGTGTTCTTATTTATGGGTTATTTGGATCTAGAACTCTTCTACATGACCCCGATGTTATTCTTGCCTGCAAGTCTGAGGTCTGGTATTTGGAATTCTCAAAAGTAGCCTCCGCTTTTAGTCTGGTACGTCAAGGTGTGCATTTCGATACTCGATCCCTTTCAGAGTTACCTTCTTGTTCAAAGTCAAGTGAGATGTTACTCTTGAAACCAAGAGCTATTTCCCACTAACATCCCACATGACCCAACCTGCTCTTGTAAGCCTCTCTCTTAGTAGATTAATTCTCTTCCATAGCTAATAAGTTCAGTGAAAATAACCAGGGAAAAAACAACACACACACAATCCTTATAAAGAGAAAGGCAAAAGCAAACACAAACCTTGATGTTAGTAATCGAAAGTCTTTGTCAAGCTTTACTCTGCAGACTCATTTTACTTTCTCTTCATCATTCCAGGATATTTTGTCTATATGGATTTAACTTAATGGTAAATCTCACCCTTTTTTCTACATGTAGATAGGAAGCGGATGTGGCGCAGAACTTGCACGGTTTCCACACACACTGCTGTATTTGATACATTCCCTGTCTGCCTGGGGTCTGCTTGCCACAGAGGAGACTACACTAGGAATCATGGCCTCTAGGTATGACCATATACAGAAGAGTTATTACTTAAGAGTGTATAATCCAGAGAAATGTGCTGGAATATCTTCCATGTAATTCAAGATGACAACAAAATGAAGTAAGCGTTCTTACACTAACATAACACAGGCCTGACTAGGAACCAGTATCCACTATGTTCTGGAAATGTGCGCAGTTTTAAAACCAGGGAACAAGAAATCATCTTCCATAAGTTCAATGTCATCTGACTACACTGTATTGTGAACAGTGGTTAAAAAAGCCATTAATGACATTTGAGGGAAAAGGATTCTAGCATACAGTTTACCTCAAAATGTTTCATCTGCACAACTTTCTACCACCACCGCTCATCTCAACAAAAAACTGGAGAAGTTAAAACACTCTGTGCTAAAAGTGGAGGAAATTAATAAAGCAACACTAAGAAACAAGTCTGAGGTACAAGGAAAGTGAGTTGTACAGAATAAAAAGCATTGTTTTTGTCAGTGGCAAGAAGTCTGATCAATCAGAGAGGGCTAGGATGAAGCAGAATGACAGAGGTGTGAATAAAACTAACATGATGCCTAAGGGATCATTGAACAGGATGGGAGTGCAGAAAATAGATGAAATAATGAATAACAACTGTGGTTTTCAGAGATAAGACAGTGAAAAACAGTAGCAGATTACACTGAGGTAATTTCATAGGCATCTGAACCAAAAAAACTTTCAACATGCAGAACCACACCACCTGGCTGATGTTCAGGCATTTGGAGGTGGTTGGGGAGTTACGAATGTTTCCCAAACCAGGTAACCAACACACTGATACAGAATAGTCAGAGAGTATTTGGCTTCAACTTTGTGCTACCTAGAACTGCTGCAGATGAAATCACCTCTGTGCAGTCTTGCAGCTCTTCTGCCACATCATTTATCTTAAACAGGACATACAGATCTATTTCACACAACTTGGACTGAGGAGACACGTGCACTGTACTAAGTGTTTCTCTTCCACAAGAAGGAAACACACTGAAAGCACACAGAAGTACTGCTCCTCAAAGAGCAAGATGACAATATAAGCAGAAAGGGTAGGTCTCATTTTGTCCTGAGATGCAACATTTAATAAAATAACTGCACAAATAATTTTTGTTCACGTGCTCTTAAAGAGGCGTCAAAAGGATTCAGTGAAACAAGTGGGTCCTAACACTTTTAGTATGAAATACAGGTAAGAAACTGAAGTTGCAAGTTTGGGAAGCTGCTGCAAAGGGAAGTATAAGAGATTTGCCTACATTCACAGAAGGAATTGTGGCAATACCAAACCAGAATTGTAAAGTTCTGGTTACAACATGCCATGTGATAGCTGTGAGTAACTTCCGCTTTCCAGGACACAAGATATCCTTGATGCCACTTCTCACATGTTACTAATCCTAGAAGTCTAGTGTCCAAAATGGCATTTGAGATACTAATACAATTAATTACTCAAAAGCTACCTTCTGAAATATAAGTATGTATATTTACACACATTCATACCAGTGGAAGCACTGTATGAAGTTACAGTACCTGTTAAACACTGTAGTTTTGTTCTCTTCAACAGCATAATACCCAGCAATATAAACCTATAAAAAAAATCAGTGCAATTTTGTACTATATAAATCCTTGCCAACAAAAATGAAGTGGTACTCCTCAAAGGTCTTCATACTACAGAATATAAATATGTTTAAGATTTGTGTGAAATATAATCAAACTCATCAAAATACAAACATTGCAACAGAAGGCTGATCTAAAAAGTGCTATTTACTATAAAAGGATCTAAAGGATGGTGTAGAACAGCCTTCCCAAAAGCATTAATGGCTTTAATTACACATGGACACAATCTAAAAGCATTCTGAAGACAACAGACTAATTATAAAGAAGCTGTAGCAGCATGAAACTCAGATGACCACTTTAAAAACTAATTCCAACACCAGAGCAAACATTTGCAACTTTACTGTGAGGAGAAACATTAAAAATACCAAGGACAGACACATACTAATGGTGAGAATTAGAAGGGTTTTCTTCCTAGAATAAAAGCTGACTCATAAAAGATGAAACTTTTTGGCATTTGATGCACTTGCCTTAATTTTTTTTTATCTACCATCCCCTTGTATGACCTCTTCCTTTAAAAGACACCTATTCTTGAACACAGGATATCTTCAGAAAACAAAGTTGACCTATTAACAGTAGTAATAATAATAGTAACACATCATTGATGCCCTAAAGATACAGTGCAAGCATATTCATAGTGAAAAGCAGTCTTTTATCAGTCTACGGAAAACAGACAAGCTTTTGAGCTTACAGTATCAAAACAATTCTAAGGCCTGAAGAACTAAAAATCCTGCTTGTGGAAAAAAAATCTTTTGGAAAAAGGGAATTGTCCTGCAAGAAATATAATTTCTAATACTTTGTGGTTGTCCAGCTGCTGTAAAAGGCAACTACAGACCAAGCAGAAATAATCTACAGTTCATTACTCAAAAACACCACCACTTTTGGGAAGAGCATGAGTAACAACAGAACAATAAATACAACTAGAAGAACTGTATGTAAATGCTATGGATGGTCTCTATTACTGATACCTGCTATTTCCACTGGCAAATCACTTGTTAGATTCTTATTTATATAACTGTACAAAATAGAGTTTGTGATTGCGTGCACACACAGAGTAGTCCATGAAACTTTTAGTATAATCATAGGGCAGCCTTTCACCACAATTTAGAATTCCACATCCAGACTCCAAGAATCTTTGCATACTAACTTGCTTTTTTGAAAACCTCATGGCTATGCACAGTCCCGACCTCTGGACTACAAAAGAAAAATTTCACTTTCACTGAAAAGATATTTCTAGTCTTTTTGCTCCCTCAGTAACTCATACAATAAAGCTATCTGCTGGATTTATACACTTGCTACTTAGTATTTAACATGTCCCACGGCTCCTACCCAGTCCACAGTCACACAGCAGCTCAAATTTCAAGCATATGGAATTTTTCATAGGAGACTGTCAGGATTTTGAATACCTTTGCTTTGCAATGTACTTGCAATTTACATTTTAAATCTACTATTAATTTAAAATGGTTTTTTTTTCATTTTTATAATTAAAGATGCTACTTTGCAAACCACACAAAAAAAGGATGCTCAGCAGAAGCCATCAGGAAAATTCTATGCTCACAAAATCACCCCCTGCATCACTTGAGCCTATGAGGACCAGCCACTGAAGGCAAAACACAAGATTTTGCCACTACATTACACAACTGTCTTCTGGAAAGACAACAACACTGAAGATCAGGAATGCTGACTTCCAAAGTGAAGATGCCAAATGGTGTTTATGCACAGTATAACCACATAGCTTCGATAAATACAAACCAAACAGCAACTTGTCTGAACAGAAAAGATTTGAGACTCTTTTATAAGGCTTTTATCCTAGTCCTCCCTAAAGTTAATGGTCTGTGGAACACCACTGCTGTTTGCAGAGCAGGAGGGGCCATGGACAGCACAGTCAGAAGGAGCACAACCCAAGTTCATGATGTCCCCAGTTCAGGACAAAGCTCTGTTCCAGCCAGCACGTTTGTCAAACAGACATTTCATTCTGACAAAAATTAACAGGCTAATTTGGCAAACTGTACCCTTCCCAGTGAAATAAATTGCTAGTTGTCAGATGTTGTCCCAGGGCTGCAAGTGCAGTGTGTATCAGTTAACAGCTCAGGGAACTAATGCTGTCGCAGCAGTGTTGGTTGGACCAAGCTGCTGAGCTCATGGAGCAGCCAACGTGAGCTCTGGCCACAAGGAGAGGCCGCTCAGCAATTTGAAGACTATTTACTTTAAGCAATAAACTCTGTGGAGAGAAAGGGTAGAGAACTGCCTTCTGATCCTCACTCCTGTCCCAGCCTTTCCAGGATTTCCCAGGAAAGTCTAATATAAATAAAACCCACAGTATATCTAACATTCACGAGCACAGAACAACACATGGCATCAAAACATTCTGCCTCTCTTTCTCCCCTTAGGCTGGTAGCAACAGACACCACAACCAGCATCATTCAAGCAACTCCTCTGCAGCTTTGCAACAAAGTGGACATACTCCCATCAAACTCAGTTCACAGCCAAGACTGGTGAGAGCAAGCACCTTTTATTTAAGGCTGGAAGTTTAAAACATTTATACCTTTCCTTTCCAGCAGTCTATCCACAGAGTATCAGCAGTAACTGTGAATGGAATTGTCCACATTTCCGAAAGGATAGCACATAAAAGGATTTTTTCCTGCTGGCCTTTTTTTTGCCTTTGTTTTGCTCCTCATGTCAAGGACACGACATGGGAAAGGGAGGAGTAGACAGGATATGCTATATGAGCTCTGTTATTACTTTAATTTTGCATTTTCCAATGGGAAACCACGTCAGGGAGGGCAGGAGTCTCACAGGATGCTTTCTATACTGTAAGTCACAGGCTGGCTCCTGAATTTCTACAAACATGCTCCCATGATTAGCCACTATTCCATGACTGCCCTTAGTTACCACCTCAGTTGGTTTCTCTTAAGAGCTTCCCCTCCATCCTTTCATTAATAAATGTTATTTCTGGCTTGTTCTAACATCAGACAAACTCCTTAGCACACCAGCTGTTCCCAGTCAAACAACTGCAAGACATGAATTTATCATTATAAACAAAGACAAATATAAGCTAATCCAAAGTGGACCACAGAACTAAAAGCACATTTGCATCATTTACTATACTTACTGTATATAAACTGTAGTAAGCACAGCTGTATAAATGCATCATTTATTTCCACATCTCACTGCATAAATTCAAACCAAGGGGCTACTAACACCAAAATATCCATGCCAACACTGAGGCAATGCTGACAGCATGCATCACTTTTGCCATAACAGAAAGCTCTATAGAGGGCTTTTTGTGATCCTTATTGTTTTGGTTTTAAATTAGTGTTTCTTAACTGTTTATCTATCAATGCCATATTCTGCAATCAAGGAAAACTATTACTTTCTAATTTCCTGAGAAGGGAAAACATTATTTTCCAGTATTTTTCTTTCTAATGCACAGCAGCAAAGGACCACTTCCACTAAGTCTCCTTAGTTTTTCTACATGGTTCTCACCACTGCAGAGGCCTCTGTCCTTGTTCTGTTATCCAAAACAAGAAGCAATAGGAAAACTACTTTTTACTTATTCCCAGAGTCACATTTTGGGGGTAGGAACAGGAAAGAACACCTTATTGCCTCTGTTCAAAAACACCTATTATATGCAAACAGCTGAGAAGAAAAACAGTCTCAAAGCCTAGTACAGAGTATCAGAGAAGCTTCCAGAAATTATGTATAGGCATACAGTCATGCACGCTGTTTCTGAGGTGGAGTCCTGAACATCTATAAAGGTGGCAAACATCTCATCATAAAAGCTGTTTTACAAGACAACAAATTTTAGATTATCTTTCCTCTGAAGTTTATGTAGGTTAAACTCTCTATTATTTTATTATGATTTTTACCTGATTAAGAAAATTAAAATTAAGCAGAAATTAAAACAGAAAGGAAGTAAATTATTTATAATTAGAAACTTTGCCAAGAACCGTCATATGCTTACAATCTCCACAGTCATGCAGACTGAAGAAGTAATTCATCTGCCTGTTCCCACACTTGCAACTGACACATCTGACTCAGACACCAGTATGGTGGAAGAAGCAGAAACATGCGACTGAAAAGACTGGTACTCCTGCCAGAAGGTACTGGCTGGGCAAAACACAGAGCAAACAGAGTTTTATTTTGGTTGGTTCATTGTTGTTTTTTTTCATCCCAAAGGCTTTCACTTCAGTTTATGATAATGTGTTCATTTCTACATTGCTTTGCTGCTCTCCTCGTCAAATGTATACACTTCTAAGTAATCTCATCTGTTTTAATCCTTCAAAATGGCATCACATCTCTTTCTGCACTCTTGCAAAGATCTATGATTTTCCTAGGTCAAGACAATGAAGCCTCTTAGTCACAGTTGCTGAAGGCAGCACAGGCTCTTTTGCCATGGATAACTGTATAAACCCTTCCTCCATCTCATAATCTGTACAGGCCTGAAAAACAGGAAGCCTATTTAATGCAGTAGTACAGCTGAAGTAATGGGTGCTCCAGAGTGTTTCTGATAAGCAGCTTGATAACAGGCTAACAGTTGAGATGTCTGTAGTCCAAAGGACTAGGAGCCTTTGCAAGATACTTGCAGCTTTGTACGAGGCCATGCAGAACAGGAAGTGTCCAAGTAATCCAGGACAGACTGAACTCATGGCACCATGAGGACTGGCATTTGACAGACTGCTTAGCTTTTGGACAAAAATCAATCAATTAACAACTAACAAAGCAGCATGCAGCAGAAAGCACACAATACAAGATACATGAAATTAATTAAATGGGAAATGTGAATGGAAGTTTTGTGGTTTGCTTCTTGGCATCAGTAGGGAGCACCATACCTGCTACCTGCCAGACTGCTCGCACACCTGAGCATCAAATCCAGTGACCAAGTTACATGGCTGAGTGTGAGCAGGGCAACGTGCAGAGGGAGGAACCACCACACTGCGTTTCCACATAGCTTTCTTACTTCAGCAGGCTTCTCTCTTTAGTGTGATACCGAAGCTGTCCAAACCCACTCTCCATTCAGACCACCTGAAATTCTCCTTTCCAATGACAGACATTTTTATATACGCAAGTACTCTCAGCACCTAGCATTTTCATAAAGGAACTATTTTAGCCTTCAAATCCACTTTACATGGGATGCATGTCCTCTCTCTACACTGTGGCCACAACAGTGCATCTATGGACACACTGAAGGCTACTCATTATCCTCCTCCTTTTCCTCCCTTAAGGACCAGCAGTCAAAATGAGTTCCTCTTAGCATTTTCATAAATGAAGCTAGCTCTTTGTATTTTGTCATTTAAAACATCTGATGACATTAAATATTATGCTGCATTATGCTGCACAAAAGGTGACAGCAAGATACCAGTTATTCAACTATCACTATAACTGCAGCTACTGCAGCTACCACAGCTAAGCAGTACACTATAAGCTAGCAGTATACACACTCCACTTACGTATTTTAAATTAAAATAGAACCAATTACTGTCAGAAGTATTTTGCTATACACTGCTTATACCCAGTTCTGCAATACACACCATTTATACTGGGACATCCTCTCTAATTAATCTGGACAGCATACTAAAGTCTTCTAAAGAGTTGGCAGATGGTTTGCATACCCTGTAGCCATTACAGCCTCATACTGTAACCCTCTCTCATCCTTCAAGATCATGAAATCAGAAAAGGATCTTTGCTTTAGTTAATGCTTAGAATCATGGTTTGAGTTGGAAGGGACCTTTGAAGATCATCAAGTCCAACTCCCTGCCATGGGCAAGGATATCTTCCACTAGATCAGGCTGCTGAAAGCCCCATCCAACCTGGCCTTGAACACTTCCAGGGAGGGGGCATGCACAGCTTCCCTGGGCAACCTGTGCCAATGTCTCACCACCCTCACAGTAAAGAATTTCTTCCTTATGTCCAAACCTAAATCTACCCTCTTTCAGTTTAAAATCATTATCCCTTGTTCTGTCACTATAGGCCTTGCTAAAACGTCCCTTCCCAGCTTTCTCATAGGACTCCTTCATGAACTGGACGGTTGCAATAAGGTCTCCCCAGAGCCTTCTCTTCTCCAGGCTGAACAGCCCCAACTCTCTCAGCCTTCACAGGGGAGGTGCTCCAGTCCTTTGACCATCCTTATGGCCCTCCTCTGGACTCACTCCAACAGGTCCATGTCCTTCTTACGTTGGGGTCCCCAGAGCTAGACGCAGTACTCCAGCTGGGATCTCACCAGGGAAGAGTAGAGGGCGAGAATCACCTCCCTTGACATGCTGGCCACAATTCTTTTGATGTAGCCCAGGATATGGTAGGCTTTCTGGGCTGAAGATAAGGATACTCTTTATCACACAGGAATTTGGAGAGAAAGTCTTCCTAAGGAACTTAAATACCACAGAAAAATATGCCTTAGACTTTGCAAGTAACAGTTTCCTCCACGAGGATTTTGTCCATATTGCCAAATCTGTTATTTTGAACCATTTAGAAAACAGTCTTCTAGTTGCTGAAAACAGAACGCAGGCAAACGTCATGGGAAAAAAACCTCAGGCAGATGATAAACCCTACCTGGAACGAAATTCTAAGAATAGAACCAAATGTTCAGCTTTGTGATTCTGTCCTCAAGTAAGACAAACTGGTGGTACAGTCTTGATCACAATTGTTCAGAAGTCACCTACACTTCTGACTGTACGGCCTTGTAAACCAGAAAGTGGTATGTGCCAGGCTTCCTCCTGAAAAGTTTTAACAGTAGGAGCAGCACTCCCACTCCAAAAGCTCCAGGATACGAAGCATGACTTGAGCACCAGTGTCTTATAAGTGTAAGCACAGGTTACACAACTAATTTGTAGAAAATATTCCATTCATTTAACTGCTCTCATCATTAATTGGAGCAACTGGGAGCAGCAAAAAAAACAAATTTGGCATATCTGACTTATGTTTGAAGTAAACCTCATATTTCCTTTATGTAACTTAATTAAAGTTTGGGAAGTTTAATGTAAAAGCATATGGAAAGTATTAAGGCACTCCAGACAAAGCTTACAACCATATGTGCATTTAGCTAACATGTTTTAATATATGACATTAGTCAAACATCATGCATATTTTAAAGCAAATGTAGACAAACTCTTCAGCAATTACATTAGGCCAGAATTCTCAGCAACTGATGCACACGAATTCTAAAATTTTTTTAAAGTTTAAGAGGTTAGCTGAATTCTTCTTTACCTTTTTAATTAAAGTGGAAAATACTTTTTCTGTTCTGGCATTACCAAATCTTTGACAGGACAAGAACCATGCTGTAGTCTGTTTATGTAAACTAATATTACAAATCCCTTTTGCTAACTGCATTACTTCATCCTGATCCCAAAAAGCTAAGTAAGTTATTTTTACTCAAATGGCATTAACACAAACAAAAGTATTAATTTAGTTAGAACATTGCCTTACCGTGTAAATGCCAATTCTACAAACAGCAAGTGAGAACTGCATACATTCAGACATAGTCTAAAGAAATTAAAATAAAGACATTACCAAGGATGCTATTTATTAAGCATCAGTTTTCTTCCCATCTCTCCCCTCTCCCCTGAAAGAAACACTTGGTGGTATTTCTTCTGTAAGGCTGTATTAAACAAGCTGAGAGAAATGCCATATAAATTCAGATTATGCAGATAATTACTACCTTTCATACAGAAACAGCTGCCAACACCATTGCACTTACTAATTCAGTATTTCATTATAGGCCTCAAATTACCTAATGCTCCCGAAAACGTGCGTACCCAACATAAACATTTTGCATGCAAGCTTTCAGTTCCATTTATTTTTATCTACTCTTGTTTAAAAACAGCCTGCAAGAGACATTTTAATAGAGTAATGTGCCTTTTGGCTTTTCAGCAAACTGTAAAGAGCTTCCATGTTTAAATATTATAGTTCTTCTCTCCTGGTATTATCATTCAAATTATTTTCCTCTATATACCAAAATAATGTATATAATTTAAAGTTCCCACATTTCTGAAGTTATACTCCCTTAGTTTTCTGAGATTCTCATGTTTAAAATATATATCTCTATTGTCTTGATTATTTTATTTTATCTGCTGTTATGACTGTGAATAATCATATTAGAAGTCTTTACCCTCAACTCGCTCAACTTCCAATCTGTTGTGATGCCACAATTCTATGTCTTCTGCAGTCACCGAGAGAGGCTGAGGATGGACTAGGAATTTCTGATGAAATAGATGAAAAATACCTTCTTTAAACAGCATAAAGAAGCCAGAAAATAAATGCAACTCCCCACCACTAAAATAAAGCCTACTGTAGGTTTACAATTTTTTTTTATACAGTCAGGTACAACAAACCAGGCTTACAGTGATTTATTCAGAAGAGTAATTGAGGAATTACTTTAAATGAGGTATTTGGGAAGTCACTGTAGGCAAAAATTAAAGCAATCAAGTGGAACACTTCTACTATATGTATAACAAGTTCACACACCATCTGCGTGTATTTTAAGATGTTGAAGGTGAACTGCTGGATGCCACAGACTCCAAACAGTATCAGATTTCCAATTTCTGCTTTCTACTCTACCCACCAAAAAAAAAACTCTGCAATTGAATTGCCGATTTAATTACAATTGTGATTTTAAAAAATAGCAGCTCTTATGAATTATAAGTAATAAAACAGTGTAGCAACGTTTTTCTACAGCTGTAACTGTTAAATTTTAATTTAAAACAAACAATATTTCACTGAACTATCTGAAAGTCAAAAAGTAGAGCACAAAAACGTGAAAGCAAACCTCAGCAGCATGCTTGATTTTCTTTTCTTATTGGAAGCAATCTAGAATATTATTACTGACAAGGAAATGCTGCTTCAAAGCACCATTCAAATTGCCGAGGTATTTTTTTCCTTATTTTTTTCAGCTTTCAGAACAAGCATCCAATTCTATGACTTGTGCTCTGAGCTTCCCACAAAGTCACAGAAAAACAGGAGTAGAACTGACTCTGAGAAATCCTGTGTTACACCAAGCGGTGGGGTGGGGTTATAAACCGTACCCATGCCCCTCCTGACAGTATTTGCAGACCTTGTTCAAAGGTTCTAGGGAGAGATGACTTCCCCAAGCAATCCAGTGCAGTGCTTTGTTACTCTTCTTACTAGCAAGTTTCCTAATGTTTAACCTGGGTCTGCTGCAATTTAAGCCCCTACTTAAACACAGGGGGATACATACGTACAGCGATTTGTATTTTCTGTATCATGAGAGGTTTTTTATTGATGACAGATCCAAATTTATATACAAAGTAAAAGATTATTTCAGGTCACAAGGGAAGTAAACATGCAGCAGCAGCCAACCATTACAGTTTCTGAATGCATCTAGTTTGCTTTTATTTTATTCAAGTGCGGCACCATAAATTGTTTTCCTTTTTTATTTTTTCAAATTCCCCAATGAGTGCCTGTGGACCCTTGCTTCAGCAGAATAAAACAAGCCACATCTGTGTTACCTTACTCTCTCTTGCTGGGTTTGCTACTGTTCATGTTTTTAAATCAACAAGCTATTACAAGGCATGACTTCTTAAATCATCTCCCCTTCCTACTGTCACATACAGCACCACTGAATATTTCCCCAATGCATTATATTCCTTAATATTTTCCAGTGAAATATTAAGCTATTCCCTTATCCAAGCATCCAAGATAATGCTTATGATATGCAGTCTGTAGTGTTAAAAAAGCTCATTAATTACAATGCTGTTATTAGCTTCTCTCTTATATTCACCCTTCCTCTCCCCAAAAAAATTACAGTCCTGCCAATATTGTCTCAGTTTAATCACTGAAAAAGTGTCAGGAACTGATTTAAAGAATTAGATGTTCAGTGATACTATCCTACAGACTCACTCTGATCACTGAATTACAACATATGTGATAATCTGCTGCTACAATGGGGAATTTGTTCTTGAGACTTGTAATATTTCATTACTTCAGTTTTGCAACTCATTTTGGACCATACAATTGGGCAACAAAACAATTGTAGGAGTATTTGCATTTAATTTACTTACAGTTCATTGTTGCTTTCTGAAAGGATTTTACATGGTAAGCATGAAAGTAAAAGAAAAAATAATGTAAAAATATACCTACAGATATTACAAAAGAAAGTCATCTTATTTGATCCAATGCTACAAAGACTTACTCTTAAAAGAAGTCACTTACCGTATCTAAAGTGAGAAACAGAGTCGCCAGGTCAAACACGTCAAACAACATAAGCATATACCTCTGCCAGTATGCACCCTTCTGCTTACGCAAAGGGTCCTCTCACAAACATTAAATACTTTCTCCAGCTGGACACTAAACTCATGGATAACATATATATTTGCCCAAAACTCTGTAATTTTAATAATATGTTGTAAAATCGTGACTGTTCATAATGACTGAGAAAGATGTCTGCCTTGCAGCAGTGCAACCTTTCATTCACAACAAGCATTTGTCCCATCCACTTTTTTAAGCATCTAGCTATCAGTAGAAATATAAATATAAAATAATTTCAGCATTTGGTGTTCAAAACACAAAAAACCACACCATACAGCTCTGATACAGGCACCCATTAGTCTGTAACCACACAAATTCATTGTTTTAATATCTACATCTTCAGCGAATACTAAATGAAATTCCTACCCAGAATATTTACAGGCGAGCAAATTTTGAAGAGATTAATACAGCATGTCCTGCAACTGACCACTTAAAGTTGAAATCACCAAGCTGAAAGCACTATTCTCAAGAACTCTGGTGGGGAAACGTGGGGGTGGGATCCTAATCAGCTTCTTGGAAAAGGAACAAAAGGCTCGACACCTGCCGAGAAGTGCTGGAGCTGGTATCCTCAAATTCAGCCAACCAACAGAAACGCTCACCTTGACCTCAGCTTGCTTTGCCATAATCCTAAATAAATTACAGCACTAAGTATAGTTCCAAAACCACAAAACCAGAAAGCAATATGAGAAAAGGAAGTTGTTGGGGGTTTTCGGTGATATATTTGTTTAGTAAAATAAAGACTAATATGCCCTCCTCTTGCTAATTTATAAAGTGGTCCCAGTAATCACTTGGAATTACCAGACCTACTAGGCAAAAGCTTTTCTGTCTCCATTCGTACCTGCATGTTTTTCAGTGCATAAGAAATGCAAAAATTAGCAATACAAGTCAAAAAAATATGCAGATTTTAAGGTACCTATGCATACAGAGCCTGAAAGAAATTCTCAGTGCCTATGTGTTCTAGAGAACGTGTAGGTACCCAAAAGCACTCACAACCATGCTACAGCACAGGTGGCAGGAACTTTGAACAGCACTGCTGTTCGCTAAGCTTGTGTACTGAACTCCAAGTAGTAACTCGAAAGTTCCTCTTTCCGCACAAGATGTCACAGCCCTCTAGCACATTCCATTAGTAATATTTCTAATTTAAACTCCCCAAATTCTTTAATATAGTTCTCTGGGGTAAAAGACAAAGAAAGTATTTTCATACTCTCCTTTAATGTAAAATAACTAGATTTTTAAAACACAACCTTCTTGTACATAATCATTAGAAAAATAAATCCAAGTTTAGAGACTAGAAGAAATCTGATGCTGATGGAAAGGGAATGATATGTGAACAGGAAATAGGACTGGATCCAAGAGCTCTCTTGTCATCATAAAAAGTAATCAAGTGGATGCACCAGAGAACAATGTGCTCCCCTCTTCTAGGCAATATTCTCACTAGAACAGTTTTCCATTACTGTTTCCAGGATTGCCATGGTTCAGACAGGGAAATATGCAGATTAGCCAACACACAATTAATAGCTGCAAGAACAGCACAGACATTTCTCAAGAATTATGGACTTAGACTTCAGTCTTGACAAAACCTAAAATTGGGCGAGTTTCTAGATAAGAATAAAGCACTGAAAAAAGAGAGCACTCACTGTAGCTTGCATCACTACTCTGCACTATACACAGGCTGTTACCTCAGTTTCAGGTTCACTTAGTGTTGTGGGCCTTACTTATGAATTCACACATTGGTTAGGATGCAGATGTTGGAAGTCCAGTAGCCTCTGCTTGTATGTCAAGGCAGCATCTCCAAGCAGAAGGAATCCTTTAGCTACACATCCCTGAGACAGACTAAGTATCTTCATAAATCTCTCTGAATTAAAAAGTCTCACCTCCTGTCTAGTCAATGCAATTCTGCTCACACTGTAGAGCGCTCCTGGACACCATCTAGAGTATCTTCATTTTCTAACTGCAGTTTCCTATTCAGGAACTAGACCTAGCTGTCCCCTCAATGAGGAGGGATGGAGGTGTTTAGCACACAGCATAAGCACCAGGACATACAGGTGCTGTATGTATGTATCATATCCCATGGACACATCCTCAGGTACCAGCAACCACCGCTTTAGGATCTCCACAAGCCTACTGTGGTATCTGAACATCAAGTTCAATACCTGCCTGCAATGGACCTTTTTCCAAGAAGCTGTACAAATTCATAGTCTACTCATTTTGGCCTCCCTAACGTTACTGCACAAGTGAGACCCAGAATTCAACTACACTTGTGGGAAAAAGCAGTTCCTGGATTGTAACTGTCATTATGTCCTTCTATTGGGAGAAATTACTTACTGCCGATTTGCCCTCTCTTTATTATTTCAAAAATATCTATAATATTGCCTCTCTCCACATCATTCAGCTGTCGCTTCTTCTGCCTAAAAGGCTGTAACTATTTAATCCCTGCTTCTATGGAAGCAATTATTTTATTTCAATTTCAGTGCTATCCTTCTCTGCACCTTCTTTGGTTTTACAATACTCTCTCTGAGATGATGCAACCAGAAATGCAGCACTTAAGACAACAGCAAACCTTACATTAAAACAGTGTAAAAATGATATTTTTTCCCCTTTTTTCCTTCTTAATACTCTAAATCTGTTGACAGACATCTGGGTTGAGACTACATTTTAAAGAAGGATCCTCATTCCCTTTCCTGAGCACTGATGGTATTTGAGCCTATCCATGCATCCGTACTGCCATATGACTTCTACTATAAACATATGCAGCTTTGCCTTTATCAACACAGAATTTCATTTGCCATTTCATTATCAATATCAAAAGGGGTACTGTGATTTTTTTCACACAGTCAGTATGCATTCTTATTATTTGTCTGTGCATCAGCCTGTCCAAAGCATATGCAGGTCATCCAACTAAACACAAACAAGACGCTCCCTTGTAATCTCTGCATTCTCTTCTCCCTCTTATTCACTGCAAGAGCAGAGCTATCACTGCTCATTTAAAAAACTTACTGTTGACAGTTTACAGAATTATTACTTCATTTCTAAGTGTTTCAAAGTTTTTCATCTCTATTAGAGGCAAAATCATACAAAGGAAGACTAGGCAGTAGTGGTTGTAAAAGCTAAGAAACCATAGAAAACATGCTTCTTCCATCCAAAAGCTCCAAGTCATAACGAGAAATAAAAAATCTGCAAACTGACTTCTCCCATATCAACATTTCCCACCAGCTCTTGGATGCCATCTTGCTTCCTGGGACTCTCCAATGCCAAAAGCTAATGTGGTTCTGTCAATATTTTTTTCTTCTACTGCTCCACCAAAACATACACCATAAAAGCAAATAATTGTACAAAGATTTATGTTCTTCCTGCTGTCTGTCCTTATAAGCAACAAAGCTGTAAGACAGGACTGCATCTAAATACAAGGACTTGTCAGCCAGACTTCTTGCTTTGTGTCTTTTATTCTGATAGCAGGGAGGTACTTACATCCTTGTGCTGGTAATTAATGTAAGTCACCTTACCAGGCTGCTAGTGAGACAAAGTAAAAGTTCTGTACTGCAAAGAGCTCCAGCACAAGATGAACCAATCTCTTCTTCAATTGCAAATACCCTATTTATGTCCCCCAGGACTTTTTATGGAGACAGTTTGCACTTTAGAAAGTTTTACTGCACACAGTGAAAAAAACAAAATCAACATTCTCCAGAGTATTGTAAGCCAAAACCCAAACAATCATCAGATTTTAAGTACTGCATAGGGGTTTCTTTTCCTTATGGTTTTACAGCTATTTGGACCCACATTTGTGCTTTTAAGTTTGAAACTAAAAATGTTTCTTTTTTTAATAGGAAGTTGATACCCTCACATAATCACAAAACTTCAGGACATAGTTTAAGAGAATAAACATCACAAGCTGGCAGTATGAAAAAACATGTGCCAGTGATACTGTCAACAAGCCAAAAATGGTAATCAGTATGAGGTATTAGGAGGAATATTCTGTCCTAACTAAATGCAGATTTTCTCACTTAATAAAAGCTTGTGTTGCTATCCTTTTGTGAAATTAATCACCACCTTGCCTCAAGCTTGGAGGTCTGACTGAAGAATTCAGGAGCAGCATACTGCAGAGTGACATTGGGCCCAACGCATATTGGACCTCGGACTAATTCACAAGGACACCATAGGGCTATTCATAGTAAACACAGACCAGCACATTTTCAGAAGCAAGTTTCACTGCTTGTAACAGCCACCTTTGAATCAAAAGTTTACCTGGGGAATTCAATAATGCTTCCTATTGCAGGATGGGCAAATGCAGCATTTGACTTTCATCTTCTGTAAAGGAACTCCACACTTCGGCTCACTGATGTTCAGCCAGGTAATTTCCAGTGAGTGAAGTCACCAATATTTTTATTGCCCTTTCCAAATGGCTGATTACAACTTTCATTCAGCAAAAAATGTCTGCAATACTGGCTACATAGATTCTATCAAGAAGGAGGATTTTTTTTCCAGAGCCCCTTTTATACAGGTCTTCAGCCAGATCAGGGTCTTGAACTTCTGAACTTACTGAAATCAGAAGCATGCTCATTCAGGTAAGGTCATCTTCCAGGACTGATTCCATTTGCCATTCCCAGTTGATTTAGATGTTTAATGTTATGCTTCCTCGAGCTGAAATACCAACAGGAACCTAGCCACAACAACTTCTTAGGGTGAGGGTCTCAAAACCTTGTTTTGGGTTTCTTCCTACATTGCTATGCTAATGCAGAAAGTAATCAGAAGCAGCAGCACTCTCACTGCCAGACTAAACGAAGCTGGCTGTGTACACAGTAGCTAGGTAGGGCAGCATAGCAGGAGCTGGTGCGGAAGACCAAGTATTCATCCTGCGTACTTCAGGCATTTTACTTCAGGCTAGTTCTGATCTGGCCCTGTGGACTGAAAAATCCATTAGCTGAGTGCATCTTCCCATCTGGTTTCATCTGAAAAATATCAAGCTTATGTGATCTGTGATCACTGAAATATGTACACTATGCAAATATGTGGTAAGTAGCAGTGACTAAGATTCACTTCAAAAATTAACATATGATTGAAACACTAATACAGTTGCATGCACCCAGTACACTACTTGATCTTACACCTGTTAGTTGCCTTCTTTCCAGTGTCCAGCTGCATCTTTATTTTAAAAGAACTGTAAGATCTCAAATCCTTATGCCTTCCCAAACTGAAGGAGGGTCGGCATCTTAAGATATTAACCATTGTGCTCGACAGAGGGTGTAAAATGTCAGGGATGCTACACATGTGTCAATACACAGCCCCAATAACCCTTAGAGTTATATGACAAAAGATGTAATTCCTATGACGAGAGGGATGTTCAGCAAATTATAAGAAGGCAAGGTTACACAGACCTTTGTTGCTTGGGTTCCTCAATGGAAAGACAGGAACCAAAGTAGATCAGAACCATGAAGTGATCATGATCTATCTACAATCATGATCTATTATGACTTTCCAAACCAAACCTGTCCAATTAAATTAAACAATCCAACTAAATAAAAGGGAAGATCTTAAAGGTGAGCTGCACAAGAAAAAAGAAGTTGCTCAAAAACATTTTTTTTTACCTTAGTATTATCTAAAGTTTTTAAGGTCACTACAGCTTGGTAGATGCAGCTTTCCCCAGTCAAGACAGATTCTGCTCGAATGCTAAAGACCATTCAGAAACCAAGAAACTCCAAAGTCACTTCAAGGCCTCTTCATCTAAAATTTGAAAACTTAGTTCAATTTACAAAGAAACTACCCAGATTTTAACTCCGGTGGACATGCATACAGAAGTAAAGTAGTTCGTAACAGCTAAAAAAATGTATAAAGAACCTAAAAAATCCAAATTTATTATAGTATAAAAAAAATCCCAAAGTAACAAGGATTCTACTGCCTTAACCCTTGACTGCTACATTTATGTTCATGCTTAACTTTAAAGGGGGAAAAAAGAAAAAAGAAAGAATAATTACTGGTGTTGATGTAGTTCCTCATGAAAGAAGTGTTATTTTCCATTTCAGGTTGAAATATACTCTTCATTACCTAACCAAGAAACATTCTTAGATGCAACTAAGACACTACATAGTATAGAATACAACTTAAGGATAAGCTATTATATTAAAAATTGTAAATATACAAAATTAAACAGGTTATCAAATCTATCTTAGGAACTCTCAGGGCAATATAAGACCTCTTCTTTTTTTGTGAAGCCACACTGATTCGAATCACCCTCTAAAGTATATTTTAAAGCTCTACAGAGACCAGGCTGATACATGCAACTGTTCAGTGTAAGATCCTTACCTAGTGCAGAGGATGCCATTGAAGAAGTATACTGTGAAAGTTTACTCAGCAGCTTAAGATTTGTATTGCAAGTACCACATCTGAAAAACTGAAGCATTGCTATTGTTTCCCCACAAGTTCTCCAAGTAAGAATTGTAAGACTGGTCACATGCCATGCTTTTCACAAGAGGCATCATGCTGTAATTTCTTAAATTAAGTATAGTCTACTGAACATAGGCCAGCCAGCACAAGTCTGTATAAGCACTGTAACCTTTCCAGACACAATGCAGCAAGAATGAAGCCGAAGAAGGTTGCAGACACACCACAGGACTACATAGCCACAAAAACCTAAAAATCTATACTGAGGCTGCTGTGTTCACATAGTATACTTTAATAAGAGTTAACTTCAATACAAGAATAAAATTGATTAGTAAAAGGTGCCTCTAAATGAGGGAAGATGGATTCTTTTCTGGAGGTTGAACCTGGTTTAGCTAACAAACAAACAAAAAAATCCACAACCAAAACCATACTACTCCTAACACTGTAATTATATCAGTACAAAAATAAAACAGGCACCAGGCTCAACAGCTTCTTCTAACTATTAAAGATACAGGGGCCAATGCTGCTTGTCTATTACAACACCAGGCAAGAGCACCACAGAAGATATTCTTCTAAAACTGGTTCTTTATTGAACGGCATTAGCCATAAATCAAGGATCACAATACAGTGCAAGCAGGAGAGGTCCTACGCAGGTTTTGGGTAACTACCCATGCAAGCTTCAGGGCTTGCTGATCCCAACTTATTTGACTTTGAGGTGATTCTTGTGGTCCCTTCCAACCTGGTATTCTATGATATGATTCTATGATTTTTAATAACCTGCTGGTGTCAGCTGGTACTGCTCATGTTCAGTGTTTCTTGGGATCAGCTTCTTAAAGGAGAAAAAAAGCCTCCATCAATGTAGGCCCTATCCAGAAAAAGTCAGGAAAAGAGGCTTCCTATGCATGTCTGGGAAGAGCTCACTGAGGGCAGACTCCTTGCTGAGAGGGAATGACAGCTGAGTCCATGCTGCAGCAACCCTGACCTCAGTTATCCTAACCTCCTCCCACCAAACTCCCTCATTCAGCCCCAATGTAGCCAAAACTTTCTTTAATGCTCTCTCAAGGGACTACCGCAGCCAAAAACAACTGCATCCTTTGCCCTTTTGTCTGCTTCATACTAAAGGCAGAGGTGAAAACCTCACTGCCTACAGGTGGCAATGCAGGTGTTTGACGTGGGGAATCTGCAAAAATGGACCTTCTGCTTAAGTTTCAAAGCCCACATAGGTGCAGGATCCCAACATAAATGCCTAAAGCACAAAATTCCTAATCATGTACAGCGTTTTGCTACTGCTGTTATAAAAACAACAAGGTGGCTGTTCTACATCTACAGGTTAATGTCCATACTATAACTGCAAGTCTTGCATAAATGAGTAGGCCCATCTTTACTGTCAGACTGTCCCAACAGCTTGGTCCTCCAGGCTGGAAGTAGGCTGCAGACAACCATTTGCCTAACTCACCATCATCAATTCTTTTTGTCAGAGTTGACTTTCTAAGGTGCTTGAACCCACTGTTCATTACCAAGAAGAGCCATTTACCACCATTAACAGAGAAAGGTGAAGGAGGACCAATCTCCCACATTTGGTGAAGATGAGGACTGGAAGTCCTCTGCACAAAGGCACAAGAAAATATTTGAACTGCCAAACTGAATTTGTTTTCAAGTTATACACAGATGCAAAAAAAAAAATTAAACTTGCCTATTTTTTTTCTCCTTTGGTTTAAAAGTCGATGCCAAAAAACGTCAATGAAACAAGTACTCCAAAGATCAAGAGACTCCTACTGCACAAGAAGTACGGTAACCCCAGCAGCAGGTCCTTGTCAGTGATAGATGAAGGCATCTTGGATTGTCCCACAGCATCAGTGGACCAGCACTCCATTCAAACTATTATCCCCAACCTCTGGCTTTCATTATCTATAAAAAAAATAACTTGGCTTATCTGTAGTAACTTCTACATCGAAAGAATCCTTTATGTTTCATATGGGATGATAACATGCACTGTGAGACTGATAGGACCTTGAGAAAGACTCTCTTCAGATACAACAGAAACATTAAGCAAAAACTGAATGAATGCTCAGGATATTATTATCCTGAAGATACCCCTTTTTTAGAGATGGCACCAAAGAAGGCCACACAACAGAAAAGATGAAAAGGATCAACTTGAGAAAAAGAGTAGGAAAAAAATAATGTAGTGCTATTTAATTACCTCCCCCCTTTAGTTAATACAAACACATTATCTCAGTTTTCAAGGCTTATTAAATTTATTGTTCTCAGAGTGACTGGCCTTCCACACAATAGCCTGTAGCAGTCACAAAGGTTAATGCATTTCAAAAAGTACAGGAAGGCCAGTTTCATCTGGATGTAAGTTTACAAAGGAAAAAATCTAAGAAACAGCTCCAGGCTCTCAAGGAGCTATAAGGCTGCACTCAGCACATAGCAAGTTTATTACAGTATTTGATTAACTAGGTTCTTAAAGAGACGTCTACCTACCATTTCTGCCACACAGGACTCACTTTCTATTCTCCCTCTGTTAATCAAATTCAGGAAGAAAAGCCTCAAATATTTTTTGTATAAAGCACAACAACCCAAAATGAAGCTAAGCCACATAGACAATTATAGTAAATATTTCATATATTTCTCATTTAGTTAATTTCATTGTCAGAGGAGGAAAAGTCAGCCACTGCATACAGCTCTCATCTCAATAGGGCAAATCTTCACATCAATTCACTAAAAAGAGCATCTCCCGAGACTTTGTTGACTGGTAGATGAAACTGTCTTGAACCCCTGCAACCACACACATCTAGTGGAAAGACAACAGAAAGGCTGGATCCAGCTTCTGACTCCAAATACTTCCTGACTGGTCGCACCAGACATCAACAGCAAGCAGAGGTGTCCAGAAGAGCCCCGCTCCTTACTGCCCTTACTTTGCCATGAAGGAGGGGGCACAGGTTACAGGCTGGCACTCAAAGAAACAAAACTTGAGTGATGATACGTGCCCATTACTCTGTGCTGCCGTTACCTCGAAAAGAACAGGTAATAATGTCACCAGCCCATGAGCTAGCCGTGCCACAGGGTCTGCTGGCCCAGTGTCACCTGCTCGCCAGCCACGACCCTGCGATACGATCTCTCGCAGGCCAATACTCATTAAAGAGCAATAAACGTTACCCGGGAACTGCAGCTGCCCGGGCGCACGGCTGATCCTGCCCTAGGTGACAATTTAGTTCATTCAAGCGTGCCCTAAGCTGATGCATTTAGGAAAAAAACAGC
>NW_010185413.1:3345-7026 GCF_000695765.1 Mesitornis unicolor | reverse complement strand
GGGAGGCCCGGAACGGCCCGGTCCGGTCCGGTCGCTCCGGTCCGACACCTCCGGTCCACGGGCCCGCCCCGAGGGTCCCCGACCTTGTCCCATCCGCGTCCCTCCCCTGCTGGGACTGGGGAAGGTGAGGAAAGACCAAAAGAGGAGAGGTTTAGAAATACTTTATGAAGTACAAAAAGAAGCTCCCGAAGCTCAGAGAAGCATAGAAACGCCTCTTTATGTGAGGAAAATACAATCACAGGCTCACAAGCTCCCTGCTGCGAGATGTACAGGGCAAGCTTTAAAGAAAACAACAAACCTACTTCCTCCTTTCCCCCAGTTAACCCAGCATTAAATAAACAACAACGTAAAATGAGCGTGCAGGGAGCGCTGGGCTCGTACAGATACCACACGTGGCCCAGTGGATGTGAAATTGCACCACGAGTGGGGCTGTGCCACCGAGAAAGTGGGCTCCTGGGGCTGGGCTGGGGCTACCTTGGCTGCAGCAGCTCCTGCTAAGGCAAGCGATGGGGGGGTCCATGCAGGGATCCCCGTAAGGCACCATCCATGTCTGTCTGTACCCCACAGCACAACCTCACCAACCCCTTGCTCTGCACAGCAGCACCCCACGAGATGTTTGGGAAGGACGCAGAGGAGGGCAAGGAGGGAGAAGTGTTTCTGTGCCATTTGACGTTCACACGCCTGAGGGGTAGCGACATTTCGCCCAGGCCGCTGTGGCTGAGGCACCTACTGCTGCAAAATAGCGTGATAAGATCTCGGGAGGATTGAAAAAAAGATAATAATGTGGGGTTTTCTTTGTAGCTGAACCAGGCCCAGGCCCGTTCCTCCTTGCGTGGTGCTGCTGCTGTGAACAACCACCGTGCGGCCAGCGCTTCCCTGCGCCCGAGCACGTCCCAAAGGCACAAGGTACGGCCCCCAGTCGCTTCCCCTGCAGCCCTGGCTTCCTCCTGCTGCTGCTCCCAGCCCAGCCACAGCAGCAGGGCTGTGGTCCCGGGGCCAGGCTGGCAGAGGAAGGCGAGCGCAGGCAGATCAGGAGTGGGATGGGGCAGAGCGGGGCGCCCCGCTGCCTTCATGGGCTCCCTGCGTTACGGCTGGGCGGGGGTGCGGTGAAGAAATCCTCCAGGACGCTCTGCGTG
Source organism: Mesitornis unicolor (assembly GCF_000695765.1). Taxonomy (NCBI): domain Eukaryota; kingdom Metazoa; phylum Chordata; class Aves; order Mesitornithiformes; family Mesitornithidae; genus Mesitornis; species Mesitornis unicolor. Next base: position 5,890 of record NW_010185413.1, on the reverse strand, counting down.
TACTCGAAGGTGGGGCGCTCCTCGGGTTTGGTCTTCCAGCATCTCAGCATGATGTCGTACAGCTCCTCAGGGCAGTTCTCCGTGCGGGGCATCCGGTACCCGTGCTCCAGGGCCCTGATCACCTCCGCGCTCGACATCCCTGGAGGAATGGGGCAGGACAGGGGAACGGTTCGTGGTTTAGCACTGATTGCTTTAAAAGCCACGAAACCCAAGCCCAAACCCACCCATCCTTTGGGCAATGTCACTGGGAAGAGAAAGGACGGGTTTGAGGGGTTGGGAAGGGAGAACTCCTGCTCCTGGTCAGGGAAACGTGCGGACAACCGAGATGCTGAGTTAGCTGTAACGTGCTGTTCCCCAGAGCAGATCAGGTGGGAATTAATAATCATTTTGGATAAATTTCTACAAAATAAAGGCTACACTTCTCCATCTGCTGAGTCCTTAATGAGCCGTTCCTTCCAATAAAAACTAGTGATGGCACAACTGGTCCTCCAGGACGACCCTTGCTGCCACCCCAGGTCATCCACGGTCGGTTTGTGGCAACGTTGATTTACTTGCGCTGGGGACTCCTAGGGAGAAAATCCTCCCAGCTTTCCACCCCAGGAGCTCTGGACCAAGCTGTGGATGTGGCTGGATGAGCGGTGCCGGTGCCTGGCTCATGCTCTGGGCTCCTCTCCATGGCTCGCAGGCAGCGTTGCCATCCCGAGCCCTCGTGCTACCATCTCTGAGCTCTGCTCCCAGGGTGAGATCCAGATTTCTCCCTGTTCCCTCTGTTTTTAGCGACCTGACTCCATGGAGAAACAGATCCCATGGATGGGGCTGGGGAGGTGGAGCGTGGCTTTTGGAAGCGGATCGGAGGAGGGATTTCCCCTCCTTACCTGGGTATGGGATGCGCCCGTAGGTAACGATCTCGGTCAGGAGGATCCCAAAGGACCAGACGTCTGATTTTATAGTGAAAGATCCGTAGTTGATGGCTTCTGGGGCGGTCCATTTGATGGGAAACTTGGCACCTGGGCAGAGAGATCCAGCAGGAAACGTCAGCTCTAACCCAAACGCCGAGAGACTGGGGGTGAAAATTGGGGAACAGGAAACAGCACAGCAGAGGAAGATGCGAAGCGATGCAAATGAGAGGAGCTTCTCTCATTGCCTGTTTACCCAGCACGTCCCTCCCGGGCTCCCTGCCACCACGGTGACACATTGACAGTGGCTCTGAGGGAATCCCACCACCCTCTGCCATCCCCAGCCACCCCCGCACCTTCCCGGGCCGTGTACTCATCGTCCTCGATCACTCTGGCCAGCCCAAAATCCGCAATCTTGCACACCAGGATGGCCGACACCAGGATATTGGCGGCTCTCAGGTCTCTGTGGATGTAGTTCCTCTTCTCAATAAACGCCATCCCTTCTGCGATCTGCCAAAAGGGGAAAGAGGAAAATAAAACAAATGCAAAAAAGGTTGTCCAAAATAACACCACCCCCTCCTCGTCGCGGCCGTTACCCGGCACAGGGGTGCAAGGGGCTGAGTTGCAGCAGATGTGAGCCACTCCTGCGTGGGAACCACTCTCTGTGCAAGGAATCCCTTGCAGAAGGGGTCAGGGCTTGTGAGCAGCCCCACACGACCCCCGTAAACCCAAAAAGCAGCGAGAATTGGCATCCGAGGGGCTGGGGTGCTCATGGGTGATGTCTGTGATGTCCACAGGGCAAGGTGCAGCTGCTCCATCTGCAGCCGTGTAGTAAATCACTCTCTGCTCACAGAAGACGTGAGACCAAGCACCCCAACAACTGCTCGAGGGAAGCGGGGAGCAAACTGTCCCCGTGCTACACCGAGGGGACAGCGAATGGACTTCAATTGCCAGGGTGAGGGTCAACCAGCGCTGCAGAGCTGCCCTGGTGGGCGGTGGGGTCCTGAGGAGTGGGGGGACCCCTGGGGTCTGCAAGAGCAGTTTGTGAAGAGTGGGTGTTGCTGCCATGACCCTGAAGTTTCCCCCCTGGCTCCATCCTCTGTGCTCAGCTCTGTGTGCAGGGCTGACCCAATCCATGCAGGGGTGACCTGGTGTGACCACTGAGCCCCAAACCTGTGCCAAATTACCCCACGCCTGGATGCTACCAGCATCAGAGGGGACCCAGAGCAGCCAGAGGGGACGCCCCCCATCCCTGTCACCCCCACACAAGCCAGGCCGGGCTGAGGTGCAGTTTCTCACAGCGCCCCACACAAACCAAAAGCAACCGAGCCCCGCAAGGCAGAGGGGTCATTTCCACCACTGCAGACGCAGCTTTTCCTGCAGTAACTCAGCCCCAGCCCGAGTCCTGGTGCCAACCTCACTTTCTACACACGAAAACGCTTCGGTCTCTGCTTCTGCGCCCTGCAGCAAGCGTCCCCTCTGCTCCAGAGCCGGTTTACTGGGAGCAGCTGGCGAGCACTGGGGCACAGCTGATGGGCACAGCCGGCCCCGGCAGCCCCTGACCTGCTCCCAGCCCCAGGGGCTGTGCTCCCATCCTGGCTCCCCTGCTGCACCTCTAGGGATGATTTCACAGCGGTACCAGGCTGGGC
>NW_010185413.1:2655-3081 GCF_000695765.1 Mesitornis unicolor | reverse complement strand
GGGTTACACAGCACACCACACTCCCCTCCAAAAACCCTGCTCAGATCAGCCTCCCAGGCACCGGGAATGCAACAAAATCGTGCTGGAGATTTCAGCTGCGCCCCTGAAGCCCAGCGCTGCTGCAGCTGCGTCCTGCCCCGGTGGGTGATGGAGCTGCCCTGGAGCTGGGGCCAAGCTCACAGGGGGACGTGTGGGTGCACCGGGTTCTGGGGGTTTTTGCAAAGGTTACAGACAAGGCTGTGTTATGCAGAGCCTGTCACTGGCACACAACTGGCACACAGAACATTCACAGAATGTGAGGAGTTGGAAGGGCCCTGGAAAGCTCTCCCAGTGCAACCCCTGCCACAGAAGGATCACCAGAGCAGTCACACAGGAACACGGCCAGGGCTTTGGGTGGCTGCAGACCAGGAGACTCCACAGCCTCTC
>NW_010185413.1:1397-2239 GCF_000695765.1 Mesitornis unicolor | reverse complement strand
AATTGGAGAAGAAACTTCTTCTCAGTGAGGGTGACAGAGCCCTGGCCCAGGCTGCCCAGAGAGGTTGTGGAGTCTCCTTCTCTGCAGACATTCAAAACCCGCCTGGACGCCTTCCTGTGTAACCTCATCTGGGTGTTCCTGCTCCGGCAGGGGGATTGGACTGGATGAGCTTTGGAGGTCCCTTCCAATTCCTAACGGTCTGGGATTCTGTGATCCCCAGGAATGAGGGCACCCCTCGGTCTCCTCTGCTCCAAGCTCAAGAGCCTCAGCTCCCTCAGCCGCTCCTCAGCAGGAGATGCTCCACTCCACACCAGCAGCAAGAAGCTGGATGAGGATCAAGGACTGGATAGAGATTGACAGCTTTGCTGTGGCTGCTCCTGTGGAGCCCTGGGCTTGGATGGGCACCAACACGTCCTGGACAAAGGACAGTGTGAACGTGGGCAGTGAAAACAACCTCTGACCCTCGCCCCCTGCGGCATCCCCAAAGCACCATGGGCTTTGGGGCATGAAAATGATGATGAACCAAAATGATGGTCAGAAATGATGATGGCCTCAGTAGACGCTGGTTTCCCAGCTCCGTGCAGCTCCGGTGCAGCACTGCCCGGGGAAGGAGCAGCAAACGGGGAAGGAGCCACCACTTCCCCTTTCCACGCACCCACGGCCAGCCCCGGGGCTGAGCAGGCAGCTGCTGCCCAGCACCACAGGGAAACCTCACCGGCTCCTTCCCACCACCCCCGATTCCTGTTCACACGAGGCTCAAGCCCAGGGAAACTCCTGGGCTCCCCAATCCCCTGCTCACCCTTCACTGGGGAGCGGGGCCGGGCTGCTCCCCCCTCACCTGC
>NW_010185413.1:864-1212 GCF_000695765.1 Mesitornis unicolor | reverse complement strand
CACCAGCGCGGCACCCCCTGCCATAAGCTCCTCATTTGCCCACCATCCCCATCCCTCCACCCCCCAGGGCTGTCACCGTGTCCCCCTGCCCAGCACCCTGGGACATGCAGCAGCAGGACCCCCATGGCTGACCCGGGGACTGCAGGAGGGGCTGATCCCGCACCACCGCCGGGGCACCCCGGTCCCGGAACTCAGTTCTGGGGACGTGGGCAGCACCTTTCTCCATGAACTCGGTGATGATGTAGATGGGCTCCTCCTTGGTGACCACGGCGTGCAGCTTCACCAGCTTGTCGTGCTGCAGCGCCTTCATCAGGTTCGCCTCCGCCAGGAAGGCGCCCACCGACATGC
>NW_010185413.1:0-822 GCF_000695765.1 Mesitornis unicolor | reverse complement strand
TCGCGGCGGGTGGCACGACACCGTTCCCAGGCTGCCCAGTGCCCGGGCAACTGGGAGCACTGGGGTTTGGAGCCAGATGGAGCCACTGTGCGAGGGCTGGAGACCACGCACGGCCCCAGGCACTTCTCCTGCTCCCTCCCACCCCATCCCTTGCCCTTCCTCCTCCTCCACCTTCATCCTCCTCCCTGCTGCCCCCCCATCGCTCTCACCCATCCACACTTCTCCAAACTGCCCGGCTCCCAGCTTCCTCTCCAGCCTCAGCGACTCCCGAGGGATCTCCCAGGCGTCTTTCTCCCAGGGCTTCTGGGGCCTGGGCACACAGCAGGGCTGGCTCAGCTTCTGGCACAGCCCATCGCTCTGCCCTGCGGGGAGCAAACCCAGCCATCAACCAAGCTCTCAGCGGCCACCTCGGCCTTCGGAGCCGAGCCCACAGCAGCTTCTGTGGCCACCAGACACGTCTTGGCACCCCGCTGCAAACCCCAGTGGACACCGGCCATTGCTCCACCTTGTTGGGCATTACCGCACCATGCTGGCACTGCCAGGGGAAGGGGAGTCCCAAGCAGAAGCCCCTCAGATCCCCACACAACCCCAGGGCTCACCCTTGTAGTGCTGGACCAGGTCCTGCAGCGTCTCGAAGGATGAAAGCGCCGCCGCTATCCAGCGCCCGGATCTTGTAATGCTTCACCGTGCCGCCGTGCACGTCGTCCCCGTCCCGCACCGACAGCGAGTAGCAGCCTGGTTGGGGAGGGGTGAGCTGCCAGCCCCCACGCAGAGGGGCTCCATTGTGGCTCCATTGTGGCTCCAAAATCCACTGCTCCCAGT